>NC_041331.1:31153539-31254859 GCF_004354835.1 Perca flavescens
TCTTTTAATTTGAACTTCCCATAACACTCACAGACACTCACCCTTCACTCATTATTGGACATCCATGCCCATCAAAGTTGTTTTCTCTCTGTAGCTGATGCTTGCCTCATTGTCGAGTTTTTGAAAACTCACAGAAACCCCATTATATTTCACATTATGTTTCCCTCTCCTCCGCCAATCATCCATCCATCTGTGTTAGTTCTAGCTAAAGCCTGTCCCAGTACGTGTTCTCTGGCTCCCAGTTAACTCCTCCCCTCCTTCCCTTCCTGCCCCCACCACCGGAGGCCTTCTCTGCAGGGCTCTGTCTGATATGTTTGATATATTAGGTTGTTATTCAGTCCCAACTATATATCAAACATATTCCTACAGTGTCCCGCTCTGTCTTCAGACACTGTGTGTGTGTGTGTGTGTGTGTGTGTGTGTGTGTGTGTGTGTGTGTGTGTGTGTGTGTGTGTGTGTGTGTGTGTGGGTGTGTGTGTGTGTGTGGGTGTGTGTGTGTGTGTGTGTGTGTGTGTGTGTGTGTGTGTGTGTGTGTGTGTGCTTTAAACAGGCAAACTTAAATATGATTGGATGTGTAATACTGACAGAGCCTTGTTGTTGTGCAGAGTATTGTTTGTTCTTCGGATGCATCTAGCTCCCTATCAGCTGTTTAAAAATCTGGCTGTGTGAAGCTTTGGGAAGTCAACTTTTGTTTCTCTTAGTCATCCCGTGTGTCAGTATTGATGGGTAAATCATTAATCATATGTAACTTCTACCATCCCAAAGTAAAAAATAAAATTAAAAAAAATGTTTATAGTTCTAGTGGCACTAGATTGAGTTGACCAGAGTCACCTTTTTGGAGCAATGATTTGACGTGACATTCCACTTTGAATCCGAGTGGTACTGAAAGTAACAAACTAACAATCTCATGAAGGATCCTGTCTGACTGATTGGTCTCCTCCCCCCTCAGCAAGCTGACGAGACGCTGAACTTCGAGGAGCAGATCCTAGAGGCAGCCAAGTCCATCGCTGCAGCCACCAGCGCTTTGGTCAAATCAGCCTCGGCTGCCCAGAGAGAGCTGGTGGCTCAGGGCAAAGTGGGCCTCATCCCTGCCAACGCTGTGGACGATGGACAGTGGTCCCAGGGGCTCATCTCAGCTGTAAGTGTGTAGTGAAGGGCCATTTCGCGCGCTTGATAATCTGAGGCACAATTTTGCCAATAACATTTTCTTTCTCCTGCTTTTCTCTTCCAGGCACGTATGGTAGCAGCAGCGACCAGCAACCTGTGTGAGGCAGCCAACGCCTCGGTGCAAGGCCATGCAAGCGAGGAGAAGCTCATCTCTTCAGCCAAACAGGTGGCAGCCTCCACTGCCCAGCTGCTAGTGGCCTGTAAGGTGAAGGCTGACCAGGACTCTGAGGCCATGAGGAGACTACAGGTACTGGACAGATTAATTCTCATAACATGGAGCAGGTTTAGTGTTCTTGTTTGTTGTCTCTTCTTTCTTTCTTTTTTTATGCTGCTGTTAGGTGTTCTCAACTAATCTCTTTTTTTAAATAGATTGCTGGGAATGCAGTAAAGAAGGCGTCAGACAATTTGGTGCGGGCCGCTCAGAAGGCAGCATTTGACAAAGCAGATGAAGACAACGTGGTGGTCAAGACCAAGTTTGTGGGTGGAATAGCACAGGTAAGAACGTCAAGCAGCATCAAATAACATGAGAAGCTCTTGTTGCTTAAACAGGAAATCTTTCCAACTTTTTTCAGTTACCGCTGGTGTATTATCAGTATTATCTTTGCCATCTACTACAGCTTGTACATTCAGCCCCTGTTGACAATTCTTTGTAATACCAGGGCTGAGGAATTCAAATATTTTCTGTCTGTCTAGATCATTGCAGCCCAGGAAGAGATGCTGAGAAAGGAGAGAGAGCTGGAAGAAGCCAGGAAGAAACTGGCTCAGATCAGGCAGCAGCAGTACAAGTTCCTGCCCAGTGAACTACGAGAGGACAACAACTAAAATATTCAAACTCACATCTGCATACGCTTGAAGCAGTGTGAAGAGCACATCTTGGTTTGTGTCCTTTTTTTTTTTTTTTTACTGGCACACTTGAACAGGTATGTGGCCAGCAGCGACTTCAGATGTGTTGTGACTGATCCAACAAACCAGAAATGCTCAAGTCTGCAGTGAGTCTAATTCACATGGAAATATCTCAGTCATCTACTTGCAAGTTTGAAATACTACTGTATGGAACTGACTACTTTCCCAAAAAAAACTAACATAAAGATTGTGGTGATTCAACTGAAGAACTGCTTTTTTTTGTCCTCATATATAGCATAACTGATCCAATCTGAACCAGAATGTGACATGCTCGGGACAAACTGCACAGCTAACATGCTCTCATGTTTGCCCATAAGCTACGGTTTCTTTTTCTTGTCTTTTTATTTTTTATTTTTTACAAATTAGTTCATAAACTTCTAAGATGAAGAATTGATTGTATTGCCGTTCATGTGATCTAGCTGTTAAACTGCAGCGTCACCCGGACAGCAAAACGATTTCAGCTCGGTACTCTGATATTGTATGAATGTTGGCCTTCATGCTCCAATTTGGCACCTTAATATCTGTTTAAATCATGTGGTGTGTCTTGACTTAAATTCAGTGGTCACTAACCCAAAGGAAGGTAAGATGCATATTGGTGTTTATCGGACCATACTGTAAAATTAAAGAATGGACCGTTGTCTTTGGGAATCTTCTAGTGATATAAGCATCTTTGCTTTCTTTCTGGTCATTTCTTTTATGTGGTTATTGATGTGCTCCACACGCAAAATGTCTTTTTAAGATGCAACAAATTCTACATGTTTGTCTAAGCTCTTGAATATAGGCGTCATCGTGTGCAGCCGCTCAGACTCAAGTAGAATGTTTTACATTACGTTACCATGTGAATGCTTTTCTACACAGGACAACATATTACCATAGAAGGAATATTTATTACTCCCGAGTATTTTTTAGCAGAGAGGGGACAGGAATGGTCTCACTTATTTACCACCGCTAGTAGAGCTTGTGGTCAGATATGTTCCCCAACCCTTTAAACGTTTTTGTATTTCTTCTTTACACCTACAGTACATACAATATAAACAGAATTTGATGATGATGCAATAACATGGATGGTGCTTTAGAGGGCAGTATTGGTTTCCCTTACACCATGCAAACAAAGTAATAATATAGGAGATGATATTGTATAATTGAGTGCTTATTTTACTTTCAAGTATAGAATATGTGGTTAGAGTAACCAGGCAGGTTGATTAGCTACAACAGCATGCAAATTTAGAATATCTGTAAATACCTCAGACGTCTCAATTGAATGCCGTGCAGTGCCGCTTCTCTGCTTTGTCTAATGGTTACCACCCCCTGCAGATTTACTTTGGCCCTTTCCTTGGCGATTTTCTATCTAGCTGTTAGTGATTATAATCATTTTTCCAGCAATAATCAATCCCTGCCAGCGATTGATTTGAGTCCATTCACCTCCAATTCTGTAAATTCAGAAAGCAGCAAAATTCTAAATCTGAAAATAACTTTGCAATAAGCTAATTGCAACAAATGAAACTTGTTAGAATTGATGTGAAAGTAAGAGGAATGTGAAGTGACTGCAACACTAATCACTGCAGTTCATCTCTCTTTTTTTTTTTTTTTTTTTTTTTGTGTCCACCAGTCCCTGAGTTTAAGGGTGCTCTGCGCGACTGTACAGAACATACTACTTGCTGCAATAGAAGAACCTTTTGTTTACCGAGTTTGATTGTAGTGTGTTTGGTTCCCTTGTCTTACTTTATGGGCTGTGTTTCAATATTAAACTACAGTATATCGTGAGATTAGGTCCTGCTGTGATAATGCATGGCTTTGTGCTTCAGATGCATCTTTTTGTTTATACAGCGACAGAGTTAAACTTTTAAAGATGCACTGAGTGATTCTGACCTCCAGTATACCATAGCAAATGGCTCATGACACAGACACATTTCAACATGACTTTTTTTATTTTTATTTTTTAACAGTTGGATCTTTATTCAGAAGGTTTTTTTTCTGGCATTGTATTATGTGTGAGTGTGGGAGGGAAGGACTCATTAGTCAAGTCTGTAGTATTATTAGTGCCTTAGTCCGTAGCCCATACAGTGTCTCGTCTGCTTGAGTGACAGCTTCACCTCATCGGTCAGTAGAAGGTACTAGACGAGCAGTTGTTTGGGAATGTGGGTTCACGTGCATGGGGGTTTTCTAACATTTGTTGTCCCACTTCTTAATGTACTGTTCCTCAAAGTCCTAAACCAACTGTATCCCCTCTCTCTTTTACTCTCTGCCACATGTAAGGCCTTTTGGCTATGACAGAGGAACTGTTTGCCAGTCAGAAAAATGTGTTGCGGCTTAAAATATACTATATATATATATATATATATATATATATATATATATATATATATATATATATATATATAAACACATTTTTGTACTGCATTCCATGGGCATGTACCACAGTGCTTGTAAACTACAACAGACTGGAGGATTTTGTCTGCCAACTGCTTTATTGTATGTTATGAAGTTACTGAAATTTTATAAATTGGCTTTTTCTTGTGCTTTTAAGCCTCTAAATGTGATAAGAACATTTCGATATATCTGTCAGCCATCATCATGTAGTTACGCATTTCAATGATGTGGAGTAATTGAAGTGTTCTGTACGTTTTCTTTTCTCCCTTAACAGACTTAAAATGATGTAGTTACAATAAAGATGTGATAACATACAATATAAAATATTTATCTGGCCTCAATAAAACTATTTTTTGTATTCTCTGAAAATAAAGCATTTCAATGTAACTTTGCATGTCAAGTTTCCTTTTGTGGTTATTTTTTTTGTGTGAAGCAAAGACCATAATGTATGTGCATTTTACACCGTATGATTAACACGTCTGCTCACCGTATGTCACTTTTCTGGTTTATGAACACACATTTGTTTTCAAGTTTAAGACCTGCATTATAGGTTTCTACCAATTGTAATAGGTGTTTGCCAATTATCTTCCGGAACCCTCTTCTTTGTCCTCTCCCAGTTTGAGGTGATCTTCCGCTATCAATCTTATGAACATACATTTTAACTTGGAAATATCTTTAGTCAGCTCAGTTATGGAAATTAATCAATACTGTTTTGGTTTAAATAACGAATGCATCTGTATACTGTATATCATTCTAACACTACCTGAACCACATTCCTCACAAGCTCAAATGTCTGTAAGCACATTCAGGCTGTAGGACACTGCTGGGGCCATGTCCTCAGGTTTCCCTTTTTGGGGTTTTGGCAACCTGGGGGAAGTTTACTTAAAGTGCTCATATTGTGCTTGTTGGGCGTTTTTCCTTTCCTTTATTGTGTTATTTATCTTTTTTGTGTACGTAATGGGCTTCCAAAGTGAAAAAGCCCAAAGTCCACCCCTAAGGGACTTACCATCTCCAACAGAAAACACTGTTCACAAACTGCTCCAAACAGCTCTATTGTAGTCCAGCCTTTACTTCCGTGACACACGTGCGTCACTTTGTAACGCACGTTATAATGCTCGCCTAGTTGCTAGCGTGGCACGCCCTCATACTCTGCTTCTGACTAGCTAGCAGTGCTTATCTAGGTACTGCGCATGTGCGACTCCCAACAAAGATGGAACAGAAGTGAGATGCCTCACTCTGTAGCTAAAACAGAGAGCTCAACACACAGGGTGAAAAGAGGAGCTGCAGCAATGTGCAGTACAACAAAAATAGTTTTTTTTCTTTTTAATTAAACCATGTAAATCTATTCTGATATAACCTCTAAATACAATTATGAACCTGAAAATGAGCATATGAGCACTTTAAGTAAACTTATTTTTATTTTTAACAGTTTTTACCTTTTTGACTATCAATTTGCCCAATACATCAGTATCAAATACAAGCCTTTGCCTCAATAAAATACAAGAAAAAAAAATGTAATCAAAGTATAATTCATAAACAGAACTAAAAATCAACATTCAATACCAACTTTTGACACTTGACAGTTTTCAGTCACTGATGCCACAACACATTTAGGTTGGTATTCAAAATGTAATGAGGTTCAATACCCAGGCCTAGAAGAACTCAGTTCTCCACCGGCATTCTTTTTCTGTCAATTTGGAGATGGATTTGAAATGGCATTTAGACCTTTATCTTGGGAAATATAAATTCCTCTGTCAGCAACAGTACTGACGAGATGCAAAACCACAACAAGTTCTCTAGACTCTCTAGGATAACCGAGAGGTGAGCGCTGACAAGAGAACAAGGTCTCTTTAAGTGTCAGTTTAGTGTTGGGACAAGATGGTATTTCTGAGTCAGCACTAAACCTGAAGCTATATTGAGTCCATGCTAAGAAGTGAGAGCCATGCTAAATTTGTCTGGCAATAAAATGTCAATTAGTGTGGCACAGCTGCTCCCAACACTGCTTTTAAACCTGGAATCCTTTTTCTGCCATTTTCTCTTAAAGTTAGCTCTTTAGGCTACTACTGCCCAGGCTTTTTCTTATAACAAAAATTGAAATCTCAGACACTGAGTCTTTTCACTTCCAGTTACTACTGGATCAGATTTTTAACAAGAGGCCCTGTTACACTGACTTGGCTGAGGAACAGACCGCAAAACCCTTGCTAAAAGAACGAGGTCATTACATTTAATGCGGACAAGCAGCTGATAGAAGACAGCTCATCCATTATTTTTATGCCCTAAATCTAATTAGAATAAAAGTCAGAAAGCGGGTAAGGTTACTGATGAATGCTGCTTGCTACATTGCAGTGTTATAGGCTTCATCCACTAAAGATCGTTGTATTGAATTGCCTGCCCTGACTTGAAGGCGCCACAGGCAAAAACAGTACCTTCTTACCACTGTGACCCGCAGTCGCTGCTTCATTTTTCACATTTTCATTTTAATAAAATTGCCACTGTCACATCAGGTTGTTGCCTGTGTTACTCCACTGAAGGAAAATGACACACCAATGACACGGTTTAACAAGCAGCACACTAAACACACTCATCACACTGATATTTTCACATGACCTCACATATGAGCCCTGCACATCTAAAACATTGTGATGCGCTTGATGAAGTTGAATCACAGCAAGAGATAAAGTTTGACACGGAAGGATTGGGTTTAACACCAACATTGTTCCTCCTCGATACTTTAAATTATTGAGGATGAAGTAAGAAATTCCAGGCTAGACAATGAAATCATCACAGTCCTCCCATTTCTGGCTGGGAGCTGCTCACCCAGCTGTCTCAACACATCTATGATGAACCATTCAAACAGCTCTGGCCTTCATTTGTTGTCTGACACTGCAGCATCAAGGATCGACTCAACTGTGCTGTCACTATTTGGTCTGCAAACTGTTAAATTCCTTTAAAAAATACAACATGAATTAAAGCTGCAAGCAGCGTTGGACGGGCCCTTGCGCCCCTGCGTGCGTCGGGGTTCCTGACGGACACCGCTACTTACGACCGTGCATTTGCGCGGCACTCAGACACTGCAAATAATCAGCAATGAAAAGGGATACCTCACATAAGACTCCTTAAACCTTAAATGGGTCACCATTTATTAAAGGGGGCGTGGCTTAAGCATAGGGGGGCGGGCCAAACCATCACCAATGAATAAGGAACTCTGCTGAGTTCAATGATACTTCACACAAGGGTGTACATCAAACGGGTCATAAGTTATAAATAAAAAGGGGCGTGGCTACAGCATAGGGGGCGGGTCAAACCATCACCAATCAAAAATAAGCTGCTGAGTTCAATGATACCTCACACAAGACTACCTTAAACGGTTCAAATGTTATGGCCTATAAATGTCCTCAGGCCTAGACCCTTTTCAATCGTGAGAAATTTTGGCCAAAAACGTTTTTGCCACTAAAGTTACAACAACTTCTTTGTTCATTGATAAATGCTAAAAATGGCCACCACACCACGCCATGCCACGCCCACACCGTTGGACGAAAAGTTTTAACTTTTCATCGTTAAGGTCTTTAGATTACACAGACCGAATTTGAAGTCAATTTGATGAAATCTCTAGGAGGAGTTCGTTAAAGTATAGCACCTTGACTTTTACATTACATGTCATTTAGCTGACGCTTTTATCCAAAGCAACTTACAATTGCTATATATGTCAGAGGTCGCATGCCTCTTGAGCAACTAGGGGTTAAGTGTCTTGCTCAGGGACACATTGGTTGATGTATCGCAGTGGGAATTGAACCCAGATCTCCTACACCAAAGGCACATGTCATATCCACTGCACCATCACCACCCCTTTAGGCCTACTTCCTGTTGCCACTAGGGGGCGCTATGACTTTGAGTAAATATCGGCCTTTATATGTCCTCAGGGTTGGACACTTATGAATCCTGAAAAGTTTCAAGCCAATTGGACAATGTGCACTCAAGTTACACCCACTTCCTTTTTCGATGACGAAACACACAAAATGTCCGCCCCACCACGGCCATGCCCTATGACGAAAAGTTTTTCTTTTAATAACTTTTCATCTCTAAGGTCTTACGATGGCACAGACCAAATTTGAAGTTGATTGGATGAAATCTGTAGGAGGAGTTTGTTAAAGTACGACATGTGTAAATGGCCAAAATCGCACTAATTTCGAACTTTCAATTAAAAATGGCGGACTTCCTGTTGGGTTTAGGGTATGGCTCCAATGAGCTTTTCTGTACGTCTTGACATGATACATATGTGTACCAAGTTTTGTGAGTCTACGTTAAATGTACTGCAGGGGCTCAATTTTTTTTATTTTGTAGGGGGCGCTAGCAAGCCATTTTTGTGTACCTATTCCCGAAACCCTTAAAATACGTACATTTTCACCAGAATTGATGCGACTGCCAACTTTGGTGAGTTTTTAAGTATGTTAAGTCCCTCAAAAATTTAATTTACCGGAAGAAAAGAAAGGAAAGGAATGCTAAACTACACCACAGAAACAAAGACTGTGTTTAGATTTATGAGTTCTTCACAACAGTAAATCAGTAATGCATATACAGCCGTCAACAGCCAATGGTCACCTAATGAAAATCAAATTTCAAAGGTCTATAAACTTTATATGTGGCTCTTTAAAAGGCTGTGGCATAATTTTTACAGGGTCACATATACTTTCTTGCATGATGGGAATTCTGGGAATGCTGAGGGTTGTTTCAATGAAGGCCCCCGTCAGCATACCTTTGACTCACAGTGAAACTTTTTCCTGGTGAACAGACCAATTAAAAGACAGATGTTTTTCACGTAGAAATATACCATTAATTTCCACTGAGCAATACTCAAGAAATAATGGCTAGGAATTGCAACAAGAACAAGTGTGGTTTAAGACCAAGGACAATTTAGCCATTTACTCAAGTCTGGGAAAAGGGAGTAGTTTGAAACAGACTTTAGATTGTGGACAGACAAGTTCTCTGGCATTAGTGTGAATAAAACAATGTGACGCTCCAAAGAACCTGTGAAAATGAACACTTGGTTTTTGCTGCAGGCAAAAAAACTGAAGAATGTTGTCTATGTATAATGGCCCTCAGAGGAGAACATAAAAATTACACTTACTGTATACTGTACTGTACTATACTGTGTTGATCTATGAAGACTGTCTGCACTATAGAGAATAGGACCAAGTTTGTTGTAGAATTATTTACAGACCCCTCCCCTATATCAAAATCCTAAACCTTAATCTGAGTAAATTATTAATTGTTGGACAGGTACAATGTGTTGATGTTCATCTATCCAGTGGGCTAGGGTGACATGGATTGTGCTATGAGCCTCTCTGATCTCCGTATATGACTGGCATGCCTGGCTGGCTGCTTGACAGTCCACAAAACACATGATGGGATGACAGCACAGTGAGAGCTGACTGCCTTAAAAAAGCTCCATAGGAAGGATTTCAGGCCAGACCACCAAAGAGATCAAATATTGGAGTAAAAACACAGGTTACAAACAGTTTTATAGAAAATTATCTTAAAAGTCACAATGTGGCAACAACCACTTTAAGAGCAATTTGTTGAATCTTCCACAAGGGTTTCTTAAGCTAATGCCCCTTTTGTAAAAGTCAGGCTTAGTAAGGGTGTGGAGTGGCTACGGGGGCCATGCATAGAGTCAAACAGGTGCTTTCCAAGCAGTAAGATCATCAAAAATATGCACTCAACAAAACACAAGCAGAATTAGTGGAGACAAGGAAAGAAAGAAAGGATGCTAGAGCGTAAAGGCTCCTTAGAGAATGACAAAATACCTTCAGCGTGGGTTGTTGTGCCTCATGGACAAGACGACAGTGCTGTTCATGAAGTATTACATAACATGTATAAGTGCTGTACACACATGCACTAGTCATCTAGCACCTATACATCTTAATTTCACTAATTAACTTATATTTAGCCATATTTGGAGCTTGATTTTTCTTCTCATGGTCCAATTTTCCCAATATGTACAAAAATGAATTACTGTAGACTGTAAACTATTATTACTGAACAATCCACCAGTCCTGACAACAGGTTGTGTGTGACAGCTGCGGGTGTGCCTGTGGCCCTGTGAACTATCACAGAGGCACACGCAGTAAGGGGGGCTGTTGAAATGCCAAAGCTTTACATCTTCCAATGTGCATGCCACTGTATC
Organism: Perca flavescens; assembly: GCF_004354835.1. NCBI lineage: Eukaryota > Metazoa > Chordata > Actinopteri > Perciformes > Percidae > Perca > Perca flavescens. The sequence goes on from NC_041331.1 coordinate 31,164,164, forward strand.
CACTGCGGCCCATTTGAGATATAACTCTCAGGCATGTATTAGCTGAGAGAGGAGTTGGACAAGCTTGATGATATACCTCTACAGAGAGAAAAGCCTATCTGATTGCTGTTTGGATGTTGAACTGATCCCTGGAAGACAAACAAGCCATAATGGCTAATATGACACCCCACAGAGGGAACTTTCACAGGGGCTAATCCAATCAGATCTATTTGTTTTGTATGAATAGCTCTGGTGCACAGGGTGCTATTACAATTGTTTCTGGTACCAATCTCTGTTGAAATTGGTTGAGTACATTATTCATTAAACAGTGTCTAAAATCCTTTATTTTGGCACAGACAGATGTAAAAAGTATACAATAATTGCAAGACAATGGTCAAATTATTCCTAATTTGCATTTTGTCAGTATTTAATTTATTTTTATTTTCCTGGATAAGGTCACTAATATCGGCATGTTTCTCCCAAATAACCTCAGAGGAGCTGCTACTGCTAATTTTTTTTTTGGTGGTGGTGGTGGGGGGGGTTAGAAATAGGAGTGGACCGAGAAGTCTTGGTGTGAATGGGGAGTGCCCTCCTGACTTCTACACCCCATGTACAGTCATAGAAGTGGTCAAATGTCTTCGAAGAGCGAATCACTGAAGAGATCCAGAAAAAAAGACAGGTCCCGCGTTGACAAACAGCTGCAGTTGTTAAAAAAAAAAGTATTAGGTATCCAATAACTTCCTGGTCGAACTACATATTTTACTCACTACAACCCAGGCGAGCTCGTACTCCAGCTTGGCGTTCATTGTGGCGCAGACGCTCCTTTCAGTTTGTTTTGTTTTTGGTTTGCGCGGACCCCCATCAATTAGCAGCCATGGATGCCATCAAGAAGAAGATGCAGATGCTCAAGCTCGACAAGGAAAATGCCATGGACAGAGCCGAGCAGGCCGAGTCAGACAAGAAAGCAGCTGAGGACAGGAGCAAACAGGTCGACATGCCTTGTAAAACCAGCTCTGGTGCTTTTACGCACCGGTGCCAATGGCACGGTGCGCCATGCGCTGCATTGTTCCTGCATGTCCAGTGTCCTGTGACTGAGAATAAATATTTGTATCTCCATAAGATTACATACATTTTTAAAAATCACAATATCTTTGTTTGTTTTTCGTTACTTTACCTTACATTTTGTCTGTATGAAGTTGGTAACAAAAGTGGAATCTTACGTTTAATATTTAATAATATTTTTACATTTACTATTGGTTTCTTATGATTCCGTAATTCCATAATAGGCATGTTCAAACAGCCTAGAAAGATTGCATTTCTAAATGGTTGATATAGAGTTTATTATGTAGAGTAAAAACGATTATTTCCACACCTTAGAGATTCTTCCCATACAGTATAAGGTAGAACACTAGGTGTGATTGAGTCTGAGAGTAATGCTGTCTCTTGTTTCTCTGTAATCAAGCTTGAGGATGACCTGGTAGCACTGCAGAAGAAGCTGAAAGCAACTGAGGATGAGTTGGACAAGTACTCTGAAGCCCTGAAGGATGCCCAGGAGAAACTGGAGCTTGCTGAGAAGAAAGCCACAGATGTGAGTTTGGGCTGACAGTACCACTGACTGGTGGAGAAGCCCCAGTGGGTCATCTAGTGCCTAATGGGTTGACCTTGAACCACCCCTTGGGTCCCCTCAGGAAACTAAGATTATCAGTCCCCATACAGATTTACTCTAATGATTAAGTAATGCAATACTTAATTATAAGAGGCCTATAGGTTGTATAGGATGAAAATATGGATTGTTAAATTTAGCTTTTGTGCTGTATATATGGTAAGGTCCCTGCTCATGGGCTTACCAATGCATTCCACAGCCATTTGTATTAATTTGAGGACCAGTGTAGGGTTTCGGGGGGCATTTTACACGCATATTTTGGTGTGTAAAATCTTTGACAGATTTGTGCTTGTTCAGGTTTCAGTTGGCACTATGTTCAACCCTGATAAAATGACTTGACTGCGTTTAATGTAACACTAATAACGTTTAATTGATTACTTCACAATCTGCCACAACGTCAAAAACAACAACAACAACAACAACATTATTAGGATAACATAAAATGGCACAAGATAATTGTTGTTGATTCCCATGATGGACTTTATTGATTGAGTGATTGATTGATTTATTGACAAGAACACTTAAAAAAGTACAAAACAGATGCATACCACAGATAAGAAAAGTAGCCTAAAAACAAGACCTATACATTTTGAATAGCCTATTTACTACAATATGAGGAACTATCAATTAGAATAGAGATAGCCTGCTCAATAGGCCATAAACAAATAATTAGTACAGCAGTGCTTTGTTGAATCACCTAAAATAAAATAAAATCAGGTCATAATTGATGCAATAATAAATAGATAATCAAATACAAAAAACACTGGAATGTTATAGGGTGGTGGGTAAAAAGCATTATGTCTGCACTGCAGACAGCACTGTTAGCAGCATTAAATAAAAAAATGTTATTGTATTTTTAGCAGGTAAACAAGTGTGTGGGGTCTAATTAATTGCCTACAAAAACGGAAGGACAGAAGGACAGTTGACAAATAATTATAATATTATCAATAAGGTTTGTGTTGTGTTCATTATAAGACTATTAATTATGTTTACACAATTGTAACTTAATTTATGACTGAATCAGTGTTTGTTAGGAGCTGGGATTTTGATTGGGTTAGCTCAATTTACCAGTAGGGGATGCACTCAGACGCCTCATAAATTAGATAGTTGTATCGCCTTACTGACCAAATCTAAAATCAATTGACATGAATTTAATCAGGAAATAAACACTGGAAATATTCACAATTAATAAATATTTTTTTATTCATTTGATAAATTGGATTCCTTGCGTGTAAATCGGTTACTTCCGGGGTTGGTGGCACGTCCCAATCCTTATCAGCGGTTGATTAAAGGCGGTGGGGATCAAACGCGCCGCATCTCCAAGTGTGTGTGTCTGAGTTGAGGCAGCCCGCACAGAGCTGAGGGAAAACTAGCTTAGCTGAGACCAAAGGAGCAAAAATGGCCGGTGGGAGCTCTCTGGAAGCTGTGAAAAAGAAAATCAAGTCGTTGCAGGACCAGGCCGATGTGGCGGAGGACCGGGCAGCGTTACTACAGCGAGAACTGAATCAGGAGAGGAGTGCGAGGGAATCAGTAAGTCGCTGCTAATTATTTAAGACAATTAATCCCCTGTCGACGGCATTAGGCGTAAATCTGGTCAAAAAGCGTGCCTTCTAGGCCCAGGCAGCGACGGTTTATGCTCAAATGCAATCAGGTATCAGGTAGACATTCTTGAAATTAGCCTACTGTAGGATGTGAGTGCACGATGGGAAGAAGAAAGGACAACACCCGGCGCGTCCCGGATAAACAAACAGCCCTGTAACAAGTAGGCTAGTTGCACCAGCACCACAGGTCCTCTGAGATAAATCCTCCCTTGTAAAACTCCTGCAGGCTACTAGCTAGTTTGAGTGCAGGGAGCTGATTCATCCCCTCCAAAATACTAAATTGTAGCCATGTTTTTACGCTAATTTATTTATGCGACAAGATAAACAAAATCAATGTGACACAGTAAATTGCAGGCATGATTGTAAAGAGGGAAGGAACGGTCGATAACTTGGTCTGGAATTGTATTTTAAGGTACTACCAACAGTAGGTTTAAAAGTTGTATTAAAAAAAGAGAGATGCCATCCACCCCTCAGCCTGTGTATAACATGTGCACAATAGAGCCTGCACCCTCCCTTGGGCTTGAGTCCTGACCCAGCCCAAGCTCTCCTTGGAGAGTATGGGATGGGCTGGATGCTGTAAGCCTGCAAAGCCAATTGAAACATGTTACAAGATTTTAGGCTATACTAATGAACTTGATTTGACTCTGTATGACTGTGGTGTTGTGCTGTCCTAGGCTGAGGGCGATGTAGCTTCCCTGAACAGACGTATCCAGCTGGTTGAGGAGGAGTTGGACCGTGCTCAGGAGCGTCTGTCCACAGCGCTGACCAAGCTGGAGGAGGCTGAGAAGGCTGCTGATGAGAGCGAGAGGTGGGTACCTTGCGCCCAGAAAACACACCGTACTTGGTCAACACAATCCATTCATAAGCACAGTTGGGTATCGTTTGGATTTTTACGATTCCGATGCCAAACCGGTGCTTTTTAAAATTATTCTGATTCCTAAACCGATTCTTGAAAAACTGACATCAAAGAGCGCTCTTTTTATAAAGTTTTTTTTCTTAATTGACAATTATTTAAATTTAACAAATATATTTATGTTTTAAAGGACTTGAATATATAATAAGTAAACCTAAGTCACCTAACGCACAACTACAATAATTTAATAATAAATAAGTTACACTATTAACAAGTAACAATAAAATAAATGTTGAGTTGGTATGCAAACTTAACCAGCTTCAAACTTTAGCAGTTCTTTTGCAGAAAAGTTACCATATTTGCCTTCTCTGGCAAGATATGACACCTCTCCTGACTGTGTGTGTGTGTGTGTGTGTGTGTGTGTGTGTGTGTGTGTGTGTGTGTGTGTGTGTGTGTGTGTGTGTGTGTGTGTGTGTGTGTGTGTGTGTGTGTGTGTGTGTGTGTGTGTGTGTGTGTGTGTGTGTGTGTGTGTGTGTGTGTGTGTGTGTGTGTGTGTGTGTGTGTGTGTGTGTGTAAACATGATACAATAATATACAGCCATATAATGTACAAAAAAAGAAATTATAGATTTAAATATTCTTTAACCATGGGCCATCTCTGATTAAAAATGTCAGATTTCAATTGTAATGATGCAGTCATTTTTTTTCCATCATATAAATCTGTTTTAGTCTCTGTTTCCATTCAGTTACAGTTGGTGATTTCTAAAGTGTGATATTTTTATGTCCGTTTCGGAGCGTGTACAAAAAGCTGTCGATCAGCAGTGATTGTAGAGTGCCTGTCGGAGAATAGTACGGGCAAGCGCTTCACACCGCAAGCGGGCACGCGCACCACTCGGCAAGGGAGGGAAAAAAATAAAAATAAAAAGTCTGCCGCTGTCCGGAGCAACGGAGAGAAAATATTTCAGTCGACTCATTAAGTGGAACCGAAATTTGCGTTCTAATCCGGTCTGAATACTACCATTTCGTTAGGAACCAGTTCCATAGTGGAACCGGGTTTCGGTATCCAACCCTATTCATAAGCTCCTTGGTGTTTATTCAGAAAATTCACAGTTGTACTATACTTACAAACCAATTTTGTGATCAATCACCTAATCTTTTGTTTCAGTGAAATATACTCTTTATGAAAACAAGTGATGTGGCAGGGTGAGGACAGGAAAACCCAGTCCGAAATCACTCCACTGTACTTAGGAATGAGGTCCCATGCTGTTCAAATTGTTTGGAGCACAATGGTCATGCTGGTGCTGAATGCCTTTTTAAGACAAATGGGGAAACAAGTTTAATTTTTTTTTTTGTTACTCTAGCACTGAAATGCTGGATTCTGCCAAACTACAGTGTACTAAAAATCTGAGATTGGACCAGTGACTGTAAAAAGAAAAGTTAGTACAATCAAACGTACAGCAAGCCATATCATGCGTTGGATATTAGCTTGAAAATTGTCCGAAAGGCAAAAGCACGGCCGGTAGGTCAAGTGCAGTGATTTGGATTAGCTTTAGCTGTTGTGTTGGCCTGGTCTCACTACAGGCACCGGTCAGTCAACGTGACCACGCCCTAATTTATGCAGAACTTTAAGCCTGAATATAACTTAATCTGATGAGTTATAAAAAAAATTCAATTCTTCTGGACCCAGCCTCAGGCGGCCACTCGATGAACTGCAGTTTTGGGCACTTGCGCATGTGTTTCATTGCTCAGCACAGGCGGTTGCCCCATGGATTGGACCCGATACATGCTATTTGTGTACCACACCTAACATTTCACACAGTGCTGCCAACTGGTGGCTGGAAGTCATATTGCACTGATGTTCAAAACTGAATATTAAATTGAAACATGAGGATAGAAAAGTAGTTGTCTTAGGTGAAAATTGCAAGTTTACACACAATTGTTGAAATCCAAATTTCTTTATTATGAATGCATTAAAACTTATGACTAATAGTGGAAACCTGTAACACCTGTAGCATTTTGATGGAAACGTCTTTTATTGCGACAAGTGCGGGCATTGACGGCATTTATAATACAGTCACACTCCTCACCAGGAGTGCGTGTCATGCCGTACTTGGTGTTTACTCATACATAGTCTCGCATTGCCAGACCTATCTTCATAACGCTGTGTCCTCGCTGGAGTGTAGACTAAATCCTTGACAGTGGCCCGAGTTTGAGTCCGACCCGCGGCCCTTTGCTGCATGTCACCGCCCCTCCCTCCCCCACTGCCTTCTAGCTATCCTGCCAATTAAAGGCCATCAAAGCCCAAAAAATAATCTTTAAAAAACAACACAAACAACTGGATTTCCCTTATAAGACAAACCACTCCTCTCTTTATCAGTCGTACAAGAGGGAACTATCAAAACGTGTTGGCCTGCTGCTGTTCCTATGGTGCTCATGACTTGCCTGCCATGCTACTTTCTTTCCCTCCAGAGGCATGAAGGTTATTGAGAACAGGGCGATGAAGGACGAGGAGAAGATGGAGCTGCAGGAGATCCAGCTGAAGGAGGCCAAACACATTGCAGAGGAGGCTGACCGCAAATACGAGGAGGCATGTTTCTCAGCTGTTCACTGCACTCTGAACTTTGAGCTTAGCATTTTCTGCATTCTTTTACCTTTTTTATGTAACAGCTGTGGTCAATAAACACTCTGTCGGATGCGTGTTATTGTCACAAAGTCATAAATAGTTGTCAGAGTTACAGTAGTAAAATTCATTTCAATTCCTTCTGACTATCAATGTATCAAACATACTGTGGGATTAAACTCTGTAGGTTGTGTTTTCAGGTGGCCCGTAAGCTGGTGATCATTGAGAGTGACTTGGAGCGTACGGAGGAGCGTGCTGAGCTGTCGGAGAGGTAACCACTTCCTTCCCTCTTCCGTTCATGTGCTCCTCCCAAGCCAGACAAAGTTAGACAAATTCTGTTTTTATTTCTTTTGTTTGTCTGTGGCATCCTACTGCTCGTTTAACCAAACCATAAATCAACAGCAAATGCTCTGAGCTTGAGGAGGAGCTGAAAACCGTGCAGAACAACCTGAAGTCTCTGGAGGCCCAGGCAGAGAAGGTACGATGGCTGACCAGGATGACACGTTGCAAATAACCCACAGTATAAACCCTTAACACGTGTTTTTAAAACTTGGTCTGGTATATTTTCCTAACTCTGGCCTTTGTACGCAACCACAGTACTCGCAGAAGGAGGACAAGTACGAGGAGGAGATCAAGGTTCTTACAGACAAGTTGAAGGAGGTCAGTTAAATTAAGTTAGAAACAAAGTCGGTCCAAAGTTTCTTTTCTTTTTTTACATAGGCAGTGTGTAGAGCTTCTTTGTAACTGAATATTGACTCGTTAAGTTACTTGAATTACGTATGCTGACTATATACGATTTCTATTTAAAGTGATATTCTGATTTCTTTAACAGCACCTATGTGCCTATGATGCTTGTAGGGCTGTGGCTAGTAATGTTAACCTTTTAATGTGAATTGCTGAAGTTTGACTGTATTCCTCCACTCAGGCCGAGACTCGTGCTGAGTTCGCTGAAAGATCGGTCGCCAAACTTGAGAAGACCATTGATGACCTAGAGGGTATGGATCTTTTCCACTTGATTTTCAGGCATTTGAAAAAATTGTTTTTACAAAATGTAGGGGTGTGTTTGTTACGGTAAATTGCGATGTTTTTTTTTTTTTTTTCTAATTTTATATTTGTAAACATTGGTGCAATGTGAGGTTATTTAACCGGACAGCATGGTGTTAAATAGGACTCAGGACAAATATCTGCACTGTCAGTTGTCTGTCGTGGAGGACTGGGGAGGGGGGGGGGGATCTACAGAGGCCGGCATGATATTATTCATGTTGGCAGCAACATTTCTCACCACAATGCTGTTTGGTATTCTGGTGTAGTGACTGTTCAAGGCCAGCTCTTTCCATGCAGTCCTCACAGGGTCACGGAACATGTGATGCTGTTTCTCAGTGACTCCTCAGGAATCTGACACTACATCAGCAGCTGTTCCATGTGCACTTCCTATTTCTGTCCTTCCTTTTTTTTTTTTTTTTCTTTTCAGCAGTTTCTCTGTTTGACTTCTGTTCTCTGACACTATTATTGTTTTTCTGTTGTCTTCTTATTCCGTTACACATCCTTCACTGCCACTTCAAAATAATTACCACACAATAGATGAGCTGTATGCCCAGAAACTGAAGTACAAGGCCATCAGCGAGGAGCTGGACCATGCCCTCAACGACATGACTTCCATGTAATTCACCACACGCTTGTTTTGTGCTTTATGCCTTAGAGCTCAACAACCCTAACCACTTTTAACAAGATACAATAGCTCCCTCTTGTGGTGTGTTTGAGTGCAGTGATTGTTATTTGGCTAAATTAATTCATGAGTGGATTTAGTTAAAATCCTTCTGTGTGGGGGTGGGTGTGTGGGTGGGTCTTTGGCTGGGTATCCCAAACATTTTGGTTAACTTCTAACGTAGTAGTAGTAGTAGTAGTTTATTTTATAGCTGCTCGCAAAATAATTTATAAGCTTCATTTTATTTAGCTTTTCTGGCTGTGTTCTGCATCCTTTTTCCCTCGTTTTGTTTTGCATGTCATTTATCTTCCATTCTTCCTCTTACATCTCCCAACACTTTGTCCTCCCTTTTTTTTTCACAGCTAAATGTTTACACCCCTCACCCCAGAAGCTGGTTGAACATCATCCTCTCCTGTGCAGCGCAGTCCAACTTTCTGTCTCTCTGTATTTTCTTACTGTCCTGTCACTACTGCACATTGGGTTGTCGCTGCCGCCATCCATTTGTTCATCTCTCATACAGACCTTCGAGCCATATTTCTTTATGTAAAATAAACATTATTCCATCTATGCCAGCCCTTCCCCCTTTCTCTTGCCATGTTTCTTCATTTCAATTTTCCCTTTTTTTTTTTTTTTTTTTTTGTCCTCTGTGTTTTAATTTATGTTGAGTAGCTTTTGAATAAACTCTGAAGCTCCCCTCCCATTCACGGTTTCTTTTTCCGTTTTTCTTTTTCTTGATATTGAGTGTAATGACAGTATTGGGGCGTTCATTTTATTTACTCTTAACTAGCTAATGTTCACATGAAATACAACGGTCCTCTCAGTTTCCATTTCAATTAGAAGAATACAGCAAAATAACCAGAACTTATGACAGGTTACCTTCTTTGATAGACCGTTTATTTGGCCATTTGTGTGGGTGCTTTCTGTATCATAATTGCAAGTTTTCAGCAGAAAGATGTACTGTCTTCCAAACCCTAATATCTTGTGCCCACTTTGGTGGCCAAAAGAATCAACGGTACATCTCGAGGGATTTTAAATTTTAAAGTACTTAAACATCTTAACAATGGTCTTTAGTGTCTGCATCCTTTTAAGGAAGGGAGTTCTATCAGGAGATTAGAAATTGATTTTGGGGGGGAAAACCTCAATCTTCAGCAAGCACAAAAGGAGTGAGTAGGTGATGTTGCCATGGGTAATCAGTACAGCAAGTTAATGACCGCTTGTTTTTGAATGTGAATGACGAGTAAGTTATTGCTTTAGTTTGATAGGGTTTATGAAGTTCGGCGGTCCAGCTTTAGTACAACAAGATGGAACTTTGCTGGTATGTGTTCATAAGGGTTTGCAGTTCAACAGCTTGAGTACAAACTGACACTTGTGTTGTGATTTGCGTCAAAGCACTAACTCTTTGTCTTCTGTACTAACCTGCCTTCTGTCTCTTTCTCTTTCCTCTTATCTGCTTTCTGATTGTCAAGACCATCTATACAAGCAGCTTGAGAAAAACCGCCTTCTGACCAATGAACTGAGAGTAGCCTTAAACGAGGCTTAAACTGGAATGGGCTCTCGTAGGCTTTCATTCTTCTGAATCCCAAACGTCCAGGCATATTGTCTAATGCTGTGGTATAAAAAGGGTATAAACAACGGTGTCTATGACGCAAAGCTTAAACCAAGTACTGCTTTTAACAAATGAGAATACGATGTAACATTTTCACATTATGCATGCTCAAACTGCAGTTTCAGATGGGAGGTCGGACAACCTCAGGTTATGAAACCTTTGCAGAATGATTTGATATATTTACTGTTATTGACGGGGCTGTAGCACTTCTGCATGGTGCTGTTTAGGGATGGGCATTGTTTGGATTTTAACGATTCTGATTCAGATTCTTCCTTTTCGATTCCGGTTCTTTGAGGGGTGGAGATGAAACGGGTCACATGCTTATTTCACAAATACGAGGAAAGTTTTATTTTGATTCAATGGTGCTTTGCAGTTTTACAGGGCTTTTTCAATATAAAATAAAGCCACGCTAGAGCGCCACTTACTGTGCTCCGAGGCTGCAACGCAACAAGAGTTGTTGGCCGCTTCGGAAACCAAAACTTGCGCATGTTAAATCTGGAGCCCATGATCAGATTTGAAACCAAATCCTCCAAACAATTCCAATAAAGAAACTATTCCGATGGAATCGTAATTTTTGAAATGATTCCAAGTAGGAATCAGTTCTCGATGCCCTACCCTAGTGCTGTTACTAATGGCGTGAAGGCCGGTGAGGGTGCTAGTGGCAGACCTCCGAGGAAGTCTCCTAAAATTGCTGCAAGGGGTCCAGAATTCCTTGTACATCCCAGAATCCCCCTCTCTAACTGCTAACCTGAAAGGAGGACACATTTTTAACAAATATAAGAATTGAAAATTACAAGAGTGTGTTCATCTGTGCTGGGAACTAAAAGGCCCATTATTTTGATTTCAATGCAGCTTTGACTTGCTCTTTTGATTGCATTAAGAATAAATAAAATTTCCTTGACCCACTGTCCCTGATCTCGCAATTTTGGACAAGCAAACTTCTTTACTTGGACTTGATACTGTGTAGGTCATGACCATAATTTAAGTACATTGCCAAACCACAGTCTATTGTCCTAAACCTAATTTATGCATCCTTAACTACAGCCATGTCTATAGCTTAAGTATAATATCTATAGTGAGTTGGCCCACAGTATCAGAGTTGGGGATATGTACTTAGTTAGTGAATGCCACCTTCTGTTATTGGAAAAAGATATACTAAGGGGTGATATTTCTCACACTCTCATAAGGTTTGTAACAATATCCAGCACATGTCAAACACTGTAATCCTGGACTAGAGATGTCTGTTTTAGATTCTGTGCATCTTTGGGCTGCTTTGTTTTTTATCTTTCTTTTTAACCAATGAAATGCTATATTAACAGATAAACTCTCACGTGCTAAAGAAGAGGGCCTGAGCGTAACGCAGATGCTGGATCAGACTCTAATGGAGATAGTTGACCTTTGACCCAGCTCTGTTCCTCTCTCCCCACATCTGCTCTGAATATGGCCGTCTCCCTACATGATACAGCGGCTACAGATAACGTTGGACCTTGTATTTATGTGTCCTCTGACCTTGTCATCCTGAAGAAACGAGCTCTACACAAGGTAGCTTTGGTGATCTACAGTTAAACCACACTGTTTCCGTTACATACTGTAATCAAAGGTCACTCAAAATTCACTGCATTTCTCAAATAAGTTTACATGTATGTTAGGTGAATTTGCACTTTTTTGGGAGGGGGGGGGGGGAAATGTACTGCACATAATCATTGTCAACAAAGCCATAACTTAAGCCAAGGTTATAAAGGGACTTTTATTATGTGTAGTTTTGTAAAGTTGCTTGTGTGTCTTTGGTTCTTCTGTATTGTAAACATGTATTCATTGTCCGTGCTGTTGTACACTTCCAGTTTAACGAGGAAGACATTAGCCTAGTTGCTTGAATGTACTATTGTGATCAGCTAAGTAAACGACATGTTTGCATACTACTCACTTTTCTGTTGAGTTTGAGAAACTGATGTGTTTGTCTCATTTTATCATGAATAAAAGGTTGGATTAGGTATAATTTAGTATTAAGTTTGGCTTTATTACAAATGTTTCATTGGTATTGTTTGATGCTGTTAAGAGGAAATGGGGGGAATGTAAGATATCAAAAGAAATCTTGTCATTACTGCGGCTATCTTCTAACATGAAATTCTGTCACTTTTAGTACGCTTTTACAGTGGAAGTACCACTTGTATTTCAAAGAAGATGCACATCATGATGTAGTTATGTGATAAACATGAACTATAACCACTTAGTTGCGGATCATCACCAGTACACTGAAATGTGACTCTTAAAAATATTGGCAGAAATAATCACAAAAGTGTGCAAGATATTGATGAAATATTTGCTTTATTGTATTCAATGACTATTTGTGAACATCCAGTCCCAAATTAGTGACATTCTGATTATTATTTCCAGAAATGAATGCCTACAACTTAATTATTTTCGCACCCCCCCTTATAGTCTCTTACAGTCAAGTAATATTCTTTCTGGCATCATTTATTAGTATGGTCAACTTAATTATTTCCTGGATTTTGTATAACCATTGTCCCGTATGTAAATGTAGTAGAAATGGGATTCAAATGGAGGACCCCAAGACCCTATTTTGTGAAACATAGTTGTGCTTTCTTCTACCTAGGGTATATAGGGTATATCAAAAACTAACGCCCTTTTGGAGGATTTGTACAAACAACTTTAAATGTAGGGGAAAACTTGTAACGGCCATAGCTCCTCCTCTCCGCAGGGGGCAGTGTGTTAACTCGGCAGCGGCGGAGGAGCGGGTGAAAGTTCGTGACTGTGCTGTGCTGTAAAAGCCTATGGTAGAAGCCCACGACTTGAGAGCGAAATATGGGTGAAAGTGAAGGTGTTACCGTTTCTTTGCAAGACAGCAAGGCTTCATACATACTCAGCAATGTTGACGAAGTGGTTGAGCGAATTCTGACGTTCGTACCAACCAAATCGCTTCTCCGGATCGCAAGGTAACGTTAACGTTAGGGTAACACGTTTGCATGCTAAACATTTACTTCGCTAACGTTAATGGCTGTCGAATGGAAGTGAAACTAACGTTACATCCCGTAGACATACGGGACAGCTAAAACTCTTATGTCTTTTAGAAGTCCTTTACTTAACCTAACGTTTCGTGCTTAATTACTTGCAGCTGCTTAGTCATGTTTTTCTGACAGAAGCACAAACTTAATAGCCAAAGGTCTTGCCAAGCTAGCAGGTAGCTACAGCTGAGTGTGTTTGTGGTTCTCCTCAGTGTGTGCAGACTGTGGAGAAACTGTGCCCGGAGAGTGCTGAGGACTCAGCAGCAGCTGACCTGGGTGTCCGCCTGTGGACCGTCTAACACAAAGGCCCATGTCCTCTGCAGCATCCTGGCCGAGGAGGTGGAGGTAATTATGGAAAGCTGTTTGGGACGTTACAAGACACGTAGCAAACGTTACCTGGCCAATGTGCAGTAACGTTACAATGTGATTATGGATAATGTCTGTACAAAAATAGCTTAAGTGGTAAACGCCCTGATGGTAGTAATTGTTTTATTAATTTTTGCTTTAAACATACATGCTCAGCCAGAAATAATCTCTTGTAGTCCTGGAGTAAAAAAAATTGTCTGAAACCTGATGTGTCAAGGAGCTGATAAAACATGTTTTATCATGTATTTTTAAGTAAAAATGACTAATAGGAGTTTGTATATTGTTTGGTCGTGTATTGACTAAGGTTTTAACACATGCGTTTCTGATTATTTACAGAAAGTGTTTCTCCTGCCCAAAACAGTTCTGGCATTGGTTGACTATGAGGCCTTCAATGGACAAGCGTATTGCTACAGAGAGAATAAAGGTTGGGATCTCAGTGCTGTTGGACTTGATCATGTCTAGGGCTGTGCTCGATTGAATAAATTCGTAGTCGACTAACACTCGTTCATTTGTATCGACTAATCGATTAGTTGATTTAATCGACAGATCTGTAAATCTGAGTTTCTCCGCAAAGAGTCATGCGAAAGCGCCACTTTAATTCATGTGTTTACCAGAGATGTGATCATATGGTTCTTGGAAATAAGTCATTCATCATGAAAAAAAAGCATAAAACATGACTAATCGACTATATAAATCTTAGTTGACTAAGACCAAAACGACCAATTAGTCGACTAATCGACTAAGAGGGAGCAGCCCTAATTATGGCGCATTCTAAATCAAAAAATTTGGAGATGCGTGGTTTTCACTGGACGGGAAGGGGATGAAAAAGTATAATGTGAAAGTAACTAAAGCTGTCAGACAAATGTAGTGAAGTAAAATGTATAATATTTGTCTCTGAGATGTAGTGGAGTAGAAGTATAAAGTTGCATAAAATGCAAATACTCAGTATCAGTATCTCAAATCTGTACTTAAGTACTGTACTTAAGTAAATGTACTTAGTTACATTCCACCACTGTCAGAAAGACGTCCTATATGAGGAAATTGGTGTGACACAATCTTTCATAAATAATGATTTAGTTGTATCATAACAGCATCATAACTGGATATTAGTAGGCATCACATATGCCTAAAATAAAGTTGGGATGCATAGAGAACCTTGAATGTGTTGTATGTTAAATATCTGACCGATGGATGGAATTAAAACTGAGAACAGCTTTAAAATCGTATTCACTATTTACATTCATAGGGGCTTGACAAAGTAATCATTTAACATTAAAAAAAGGACTCAGTGAGCACTGCTATGGAGTTTGGTCATATTACGATGATTCTTCCTCTTTGTCAATGCAGTTTCAGTGGCACATGTTGTGACATATTAAATAATTCTGCAATTATTGTTATCACTGATCACCTGCACTTTAAGCACAAATAGAGAGTGTATCATGACTGTTTATAACCAGATGTGTTAAAGGTGTCATTCAGAGTTTGTTTATAGTCAGTTTAGTCAGTATTTCATAGTTACTTGCAATATACCTTGGTTAAACAGACTAGAGCTAACTGACACCGACCAGCCAATCAAAAATTATAAAAATTAAGGCTTGTATGCTTGTATTTGCTAGTATTTGTTTCCTTTAGATCCAACTGTAATAGGTATTAAGCAGTGTTTTGCAATACTATGAAAACTATAGACATAGGCTGGCTGCACACTGCCTACGTGGCGACAGCATGGCGTGTCAGTTGAGTGGCGTTTTTTATGTCTTGGCACACCAGAAACGTGTCTGACGCGGCGCTGCTGCTAGCCTTGTCTGTACACGTTTCCCGTTGATAAAATGAAATACTATGTTAAACACACACACACATATATATATATATATATATATATATATATATATATTCATACACACACACACTGATTTGATTACAGCAAAGACAACTTCGGCAGTATTGACGGCAAAATAGGCTACAGAATATTTCGTTCTGTATTGACAGGTGCAATATTTGAAAATCGATAATTATTTATTTTTTTAATTACTATTATATCTGCATTTATGTCAAAACTTAGAGACTTTCAAACATCAAAATATAATTTATTAATATGTATTTGTGTCAAAATGACATATAAACATCTTTTCCTATTCTATTTTACCTGGAAACGCTTCCAACACGCTTGCGATGCACGCCACGCGGCCAGTGTGCAGCCAACCTTGCGGTTTCATTGCTTTGCTGGTGGAAATTTCTCTCAATCTAAAATTGTTGCATAAAGGACTTTTTACTTTCCAGCAATACTGTACATGTATTCATATTAAAATGATACGCACAAAAAACAGTGACCTTTCTCATTAACACGTTTTTCTTCTTCTCAACTACTCTGAAGCAAAAAAGAGTCGCCACAGTCCAGACACAGTTGAGGAACTGAGCCTGCTCTTCCCCAAAGGCTGTGACATCATGGGCGTCACTACACAAGGCGTAGTCTGTAAGTGTTCCTCTTTTCTGCCTCTCATATTTCCTCATTCATATAGAAGAAAATAAAATCATCACCTCCCAATAAAAGCCTGGGTTGCCACATTTAATTTAAATTTATTTGATTTCATTTAATGTGATGTTAATATGAAAATGTTTCCGAAATGAGCTTCAAAACTATTAGCGCGTTTCATTTGTACTTGGAGGTCGGAATTTCCGAGGTCAAAGTCGGAACCCCCCTCCTTGAACTCAGATCTCAGAGTTGGGAAGTTGGAAAACCTTGCAGTACCCCAAGCTCAAAATCCAACATGGCTGATCCGTGCATCAACAGCATTGAAAGCTGTAGTAACATACAGTTTATTATTAACACTTCGGTCTTATTTGTGTCTCACTAAATCAGTTGCACACACAGTCCTGTCCAACCTCTGTCTTGTGGACGTGTTGCTATAGTGTTTGTATGCACAAAAACAGCGTAATGCGTTATTAACTGGTATTGCTAACCTGGCTAGAGCTAACCCCACAGTGACATTCTGACTTGTTAAAAAGAATGCAGTCAAGTCGGGTATGACGTCATTCCCTGCTCTGGCTTCCGAGTTCCGATGTGAATGGAATGCACTATGTTATGGTACAAATATGCGGCCTTAGCAAGTTCATCTACTAGGATCCCTGGTGAAAATGTTTTTTTTTTGGGTATATCAAAGAAGAATAGTTCACCTTTCAGCATAGAGGACTACACATAAATCCCCACTGTTGCTGCCTAGTTGGAAAGCACCACTGGTGGTGGCACCTTCCTGCCTCTCCCTGTGAAAGATTGCCTAGTCTGCCGGGTGCTGTGCTCCCCATTTCTCCATATAATCACAACCTTGCGGAGAGGTGACTCTCCATCAGCCATGTTCTCTTTCCTCAAGATGATGGCTTAACAGGCTCCCGTCGTCTATCAGTTTTAATGGCAGCCCTAGCTGTTTGTGATAACACTCATTTTGTGGTATTGCAGCTGTGGGTCACCACAGGGTCACCACACACATCTAATTCAATTGAATGAAATCTTGGATTGGATAAGGTTGAATCTATAGATTACTTGTAATAAACTGCCACATAGCTTCAAGTATTTATGTTGGTAGTAGGGCTGCACAGTATTAAAACGATGACTTGTGATACACTTAGACATTCCAAAACTGTAACACAGTGGAGGATGGGGATGAATTAGATACTAATGTGCTGTCTTTGCTCATTTTTAATACAGTGAAATGTTTTCTGTAATGTAGAAATGCAAGGTTTTAGCTCAGCAAAAATGTAAAATCTTAAAGGTGTACGAGTGGTGAATGATGCCGGTTTTGTTATTATCCTTTTAAATTTATGACAGCACAGCCGGATGTTTTCTCATTTGCACAGTAGCTCATCCGTCTGCTAAAGAAGTTGTTTAGAAGTGCCTTTAATGTCACTGATTGAGTGGAATCGTACCTGGTGTGTTGGTGTTCATGATGTACTGTATATGCTGGTCTTTCCGAGACTAGTTTGTGTTGTTGAGCAAATATCCCATTAAGTGTCTTTCAGTCAATATTCGTGCTGATGTTTTTCTGTGGTTAGCATTGCTAGCGTGAGTTTTGTAACCACCACAGTTGATTGGTGAGGCCAAGACAATAGTGCCTTGAGCTGCAGTTTCTCTAATGGCCACTGAATGCTAACCAAGAAAACAGCCTGTGCCAAAATCAGGAGAAAAATCCTCTTAACTTCTCACTACAAAGTCAAACATACTTTACTAGTAGAAGTTAGTAAGAATTGTCATATATTAAGGAGATATTAAGGCTGCAAGAAGTCTATAGCCATTTTCACAACCAACATTTTGACTGTGACAGCCCTGACAGTGAGCCAGCATGCACAGTGTCAGGAGTCTGAAACTTAGCAGCTAAGTGGAATTCTGCAAAAAAACAAAACATTTTTTTATTTACACCTGTGCTTTCCTATCTCCTTCTGCCATTTAAAATGTCTTCTTTATTGACCGCTGTCTCTTGCTTGTCTCCTCTTAGAATTAATGTAAACTCTGGATTAGTTAGGTAGGGACCTTAAACAGTTGCCTTCATTTTGATATTTAGAATGCTTAAGTTATTAATGTGCATTTTCAGCACATGTACTTAGTGGTCAGCCACAGAAGAGGAACTCGCTGCTAAAAAAACAGCTTGGTTATTGGCTAGAATTTAAAAAAAAAAAAAAAAAAAAAAAAAAAAAAAAAAAAAAAAAAAACGCACACTCACAGGCCTCCATGGCACGTGACGTGTGTAAATTACTGCATATAACTTAATATTCTACCTCATGCCTGTTCTTCTGTGCAGTGACTCCCAGTGGCTCTCACTCCAGCCTTCCTCAGGAGTACCAGGAAGGGGAGGCTGGCTTTACACTCATGTTCCCCAGCATAGAAGGTGTCCACATCAAGCCCTTTCATTTTTGCAAAGAGTCCATCTCCCCAACAGCCCTGAAAGAAGCAGGTGAGTGTAGGCTCACAACAGTTACGCAATCATCTTGTAAATTCTTCCAGAACGTGTTGGTTGCATTACTCTTTTGTTTGTTGCACTTTCTTTCCAGGACTAGTTGACAACCCAGAGCTGCGTGTGGTACTGATGTTTGTCTATGAGGCATATAAAACTGGAGGAGCACACTTCCTCAGCCAGATACTGGAGCCGCTGGCCAAGAGCAAAGCTCTCATCGCTGGGGGGCTGGTAGAAAGTGTCTTTTCTCCTCCCAGACACTGGTGAGTTAATGTCCCTCATTTCAGTCAGGGTTATTTCTTAGCTATGTTGGGAAGGATAATGCTTTAGTAAAAAATAACAATTTGAAGTGATTTCTTGTTCAAGTTCAAATAGTTGAGGCTTCCTCAAACATAGTTTGACTTAAAATAGTTGGCTTTCCATAGGTACTGGCAGGGGTGTAAATATAGACAGTGCAGGCAGTGCACTGGGGCTCGTGGGGAGGGGGGGCCTCTGACAATATGTTGGGCGGAGAACAGGCCCTTTTTAAAAATATGCCTGTATTCAAAGAAGACCTCCTGTTTAAATTTAAAAATGGTGCCAAAAGGCAAACCTTCTTTTCTTTATTGGGAAATACTCTTGACAAAGGTCCAATAAATAAATAAATAAATAAATAAATAAATAAATAAAATAAATGAAAAACTATTCGATTAAATTAATAATTTCTTATTTTGTTTGCTGTTGTTGTCATGTGCAGATATGCACTGTTGATTGCTGGGTAATGTCAAATCTCCATTTGATCATGAGACGATACGATAAACGGTAGCTAGTTCAGGCGCAAAATCTGTCAAGACTGACAAGCTGAGCACATCGGCATGCCTAACAAGTAGTCAGTGCTGGAGGTGACAGGTGTCTGATTTAGCGGGTCTAGCTATGTGCTGTGTGTGTTTATGTTGTCAAAGAGCTGTGTGCTACACAAAACTTGCAACGTCAGTTTCCTCGCCATTCATTGTAACGTTACCAAGGTGTTTTCTCTCGTCCCAAATATGTCCCAAAATTAATTTTCGTTTAACGTCCTTAAGCTCTGGCCCTGTAATAGGCTTTGATTTAATTTATTGTGGATAACACAAAGTTATGATTTAACACTTAATTTAAAGGGGTGATAGAATGATTATATAGGGTATTTTACACTGTTCCTTAAGGTCTCCTAATGGGGTATGTAACATTGGTTGGGCTGAAAATTGCCCGAATGCTATTTTATTAGGCCCTTAACTACCCTGTGAATATGGCTCTATTTGGAGAGCTTTTCTTCCAAATATGGTATGCTCATGAATATTCAGAATGAGCTACGTGCTGATTGGTTTGAGCAAACTACATAGAAACACATGGGAGACTGACAGCAGGTCTCATTGCAAAGTTATACATTGTTTGTCGGGCTATTACGTTATTAAATTCACTTCTTAGACTTTTTTTAAGCGAGAAATCAACTATATAAAGCTCAAATATGGGATGTTTTACGAAAATTGATGGCTTATTGCAAATTTGGTAAGACTGTGTGTTGGAGTTCAGCTGCTGGTGCTGCCTGTGTTGCTGCCTCGCTGCACGGCCTGCCTTCCTCCACAGACCCCGGCCTGCAGCTCCCCTCTTCCTGCTAGCTAAATGGCCCGTGTGTGAGAGTGATAGCGCGGTCAGCGAGCTTGTTACACCAGCAATCTCTTACAACAGTTCCAGTTAATCTTGGCTGGCTGTCAGCTGCCGGCATAACTAGAGTAGCTATATTTACAGTTTGAATTTTGTCACGCCACTTATACAACATATCTCTAAAGGTCTTATAAAGCTAACAACGGTGTCCGATTTCAAGTTAATGAATTTTTGTGAAGATTAGGGGTTTCGTTATCTATGACTGTCCCTTCATGCTAGCTATGTGTAGCTACAAATCACAGATAGTTAGCTTCATTTTCGGCATAAATAAAGTATATTTACAGTTTGAATTTCATCACGCCACTTATACAACATTTCCCTAAATGTCTTATAAAGCTAACAACGGTGTCCGATTTCAAGTTAAGGACTTTTTGTGAACAGTGGGGGTTTTGTTAGCTATGACTGTCCCTTCAATCCTAGCTATGTGTAGCTAGCTACAAATCACGGACAGTTGGCTTCATTTTCAGCGTAATTTGTTTATATTTACAGTTTGAATTTCGTCTAACAACGGTGTCCGATTTCAAGTTAATGAATATTTGTGAATTTCAGAGGAATTCTAAGAGGAGCTAGCTCTCATTGATAGAGCTACATCCAGCCGCAGGCTCAATCAATGAGATTCAGGGACAAGCGGCGTTTATTTCCCCAAACGTTTGTTTAAATAACTCAACACATTATAATTACACACATTAAAAGATTAACTGGAACCTGTGGTAACAGATTGCTGGCGTAACAAGCTCGCTGACCGTGCTCTCACTCACACACACCGGGCATTTAGCTAGCAGGAAGAGGGGAGCGGCAGGCCCTGGAGCTCTGTCAGAGCACCAGCGTTTAGTAGTCCATTATCCTAAAACCGGTGACTTTGCGCGGGTATGGAGTGCTGTGGGCTGCCAGTCGTGACGGAGCTCCAAATACCTCAGAGCAGGCCGGGGTCTGTGAAGGAAGGAAGGCAGGCCGGGCGGCGAGGCAACAACACAGGCAGCACCGGCGCTGAACTCCGACACACAGTCGGGCAAAATTTGCAATTAGCCATCCATTTTCGTAAAACGGCCCATATTTGAGCTTTACATAGTTGATTTCTCGCATAAAAAAGTTTCAGAAATGAATTTTGTAATGGAATAGCAGAGATCTGCGCGACCTAGATTCAGAAGACTACCTGATCTCAGGTCAGTTGTGTAGCCTATGTAAATGTTGGGGCGTGACCGTGCTCTTAATACACCCATGGGCTGACAAAGGTTCCGGTTTTTGGGAGGTTGACGTCAACTTCCAGCTTTGTTGGGATTCGCCCGTTTTCAGCGGCAGTTTCAAAATATGAGATTTTCCTAGTAAAGGGGTGTCAGTGGGACTTTGAGCTTCTATATATGTCCTATTTACCCACCAAACTGTCTTATTCAACTATGACAACTATTCTATCACCCCTTTAAACACTTTTTACTGCCTTTTCTTTGCAATATTCACACTCTCCCTCTCCTGTTATTTCTCACTCTGTAGTTGTAGCCAGGGTGCATACGGTGTGGTGGGCCTGGCCCTGAGTGGCCCTAAGGTGCAGGGGGCATCTGTGCTCTTGGACCAAGACATCAGCACCCCAAAGGCGGCTGAAGCCACTATCCGGCGGCTAAAGGCAGCCAAAATTCCTGAGAGGAACACCCTAGGGTTTATGTTTGCCTGCGTGGGGAGAGGCCAGAACTACTACAACAACCAGGCCAACGTAGAGGCGGACGCCTTTCACAAGGTGTTCCCTAACACCCCACTCTTCGGCCTGTTTGGCAACGGTGAGATTGGCTGCGACCGAATCGTTAAAGACGACTACACGCTGTGCGACACTGACACGGACAGTCTGCAGCACGAGTACACTACAGTCATGACCCTGGTCCATCTAGGCTAAGTGACTGACCCACAGTGACAGTGGACAAACAGGAGATAAAGAAGACCCACCATGCTCCTGTTTGCAACAGCAGTTGGGAACAAGAACCATTTTGTACAGAGTGTTACTCACATTAGGACTCAGAATATAGCTGTCACCATTTCTGTTCATAAAGCAGGAAAATTATCCATTTAGCCGTCATTGTAATGGCATCATTCGGCAAATTGTGTCCCTCTGAGACTTTGTGTGTAAACGCAGCTTCATATTAAAACCTGTGAGTTTCCCAAAGTTCAGATATAAAAAGACAAACCGATGATCTCTTTTAGTATTCATACTGTATGGGACTCTTGTAAAATATGTGTATATATTTTTCCCAAATTTCGCACACATTCAAGGCATATGTCACTCTCTGACATTAACCTCATGGTCTGTTTTGCTTTGCAGGTGAGTAAAAATATACAGCTGTGAGGCCCACAAGCTATTGTTATAGTTGTTGATTCAGCGCAGGCACTTTTTATTAGTAAGTAAGAGAAGTGTGGTCCCTCTTCCACACAATCAAGGTAATCTTGATTAGAATGCTCTTCCTTGTTACGTAGTTTTTACAATTTTGTGTCGCTAATGAAAAGAAAAAAAAAAGACTACAAATGAATGCTCTTTTGCAAGATATCTATCTACCATGTTTCAACTGGGCACAGGGAAATCAGTCAGAATCTTACAGTGCCTCATTTTTTTGTTCATGTCAAGTCATATCATTCTACTTCCAGCTGTTTAATGGTTGGGCTTAATGGTTATCTCATGTACACCTGTTGGCTGTGTAAGTGACACTGACCAGCTGAAACTCTCATTTTCCCCTCACTTTAGTCTCTGCTCTTCTACAGTTTCTAACTTTAGGAAACCGTTGGAAATTGATGATGTACTGTCCAAGGTCAGAAATGTCAGAAAATGTGATGTAATTTGGGTAGATGATGTATTTGGTATCCTTTGCTAAAGCAAAAAAAAAAATGGTTAAGGGTATTTTTTTTTTTTTAATCCTGATAGTATAGTTTGAGACTTAACTACCTAGCTGCACCTTCGGAAAAAAGGTCCCTATTTTACAGATGCCTTTTCACAGTAGTATCTGTCAAAATTCATTCATCTTTATTAATGTATTATTTTCTAGATGGCCTTCTCATTGATTGACGTCATGCTTTTTCCTAGCTCAGAAGAATATTCTGATGACCCAAAGGTGCAATTTCCAGTACATATATATAATATATATGTTTGTTGGACAGGTAGTTGCGATTATATGTTGACATTAAGCTTTCCGATAAAAGCTGCAACAATGATTGTTGCAGGAATGAATAATTTCTAGAAAATTCCAAGTTTCGCTTTAAAAAGACCTACTTAAATGTCATCCTTTGTATCATAATACACACAGCTGCCCTTATAGGTTTTGTGTTAGTGCTTATGGCTCATTGAACGAAGTTGTTTTGGTGTTGATGCACTTTTCAAAATGTGCTAAATCATATCTGTTCTGCTCATTTCCTCAATAAATTACATTCAGCACGTAGATATGTGCATTTTGCATTTATTTCTTTAACTCGTCTCCTAAACCACTACAGCAGCATCTTTAGACCCGGTCCCTGAGCACACTGGAGGTTACGCATCCTTCCTTGGTTGTTACTACAGGCCTACTACTGTTAATTCAGATCACCACTTTTCCATATTTGCGCACACCCTGAAATGTGAGCCTCAGCCTATAACATCTTCAGCAGCCCACGTCCAGGCGTGTTTAAATTAAGGAAGAGACGCTTGAGATTGATTGATGTGCGCTTTAACCATCGACTGGCTAATCCCGATGAATGACAAACGGTTAAGCCAATTGCTGTAAAGGCGAATTATATTCCCATAGTATCTTTATTTTGGGAAACCATAAAAACACGCTCATGACACGGTGAGGGACGACCTACGAGGCATAAAGCTAATAAAATCATCTGTGGCGATAATCAGTTCTCAAATTGGCCTCAATCGGGGAACTGAGAAAATCTACTCACAGGCTTTCTTTCTCTCTCACACACGCATATACACGACCATACACACACACACACACACATACGCACGCGTCCACTCCACGGCCAACATTTTTAGACTGCTATGTCGTGACCGGAGCGATGCAAATGTCACACGATTCATTGGCTACTGTCAGTCTCCGCCACGAAAACGTCAATGTTTTAATGGCGTTTGGAAGAAATTGGCAGTGTTGGCCGGCCGCTGCTGTGTGGAAGGAGGGTCGGTAGAGAGCCGAGGCTTCGTCGGGCTCGCTTCAGCACCTGGACAGCTCCTTCCGCAGGGTTCCCCGCTGCGCTCGCCGGGGAAACCCTCGGCTGAGGAGCGGATCTGAATCTAGAGCAGCACACGCAACCCCTTAAAACCCCTACCAACCAGGAGAATATTGCACTTAAAGGCTCGTTATTTGATCAGTCTGAATAACACTTAGATGCTAATATGATCTTGCCGAGTGACGATGCTTCTTGCATTTGAGCTTCAGCCCCTCTTTGGTGTTTGCACTGAAATCCAAGCAGCGCAAGTGGGAGCAGCGGAAGCAGCAGCAGAAGCAGCAGTGGTGCTCGTCCAATGCAAAAGTGCTAAGGATAGCTGCAGCCTACACACACTGCGAGCCTGCTGCTGCCTCACTTACTCTGATCACCACCGAGGGAGACATTACTATCAGCAAGGGGGCAGCAAGAGGCTCGATTACCCGTCAACAATGTAAATCTCACACAGGTAGGTGCTTTGCTGCAAATAAATAATTCATTTATGTACAGCGAGGAGCTTTCAGCAATTGTGTGCAGAACTCCCATTTAGTTGGAATCTGATACCAGCAAGTAAATCAGTTCAATTTGTAATCACAGATGCATGGATTTATTCCTCTGATGGCAGGAATTAAAAATGCGTGAACCCAGTTCTGTTTTCATCGTGTTTAAATGTTTGATCACTGTTAAATGTGATTAAAAGTTTACATTTACAAAAGTTCTCTTATGTTTGGTGTCACAATAGTATTTTGGGGACTACGTGGAGTGTAGGCTCCATAGTCAATCTAGTATTGTTGACGTCTTACATTTTCATTGAATACAACTTTTTGAGCTGAAAGGGTTGGGTTTTCTGTTAGTGTGACATTTACCGCTGTAACTTACCATGCCCTCAAACAGGTTCCTCATGGCATGTCAAGCGTGTGATGAAAGCAATGAGTTCCACCAATTTTAACATATTTTCCATCACCAGATAAAATAAATACATTGTAGGATGCAGTTAAAAGAAGGAGCTTCACATCAATTTTCCTTAAACGGCTGTATTGAATGTCCCTTATATCAGAAGGTGGTATATTACAATATCTGTCATGGAATTTTACTGTTTTGATTGATATTGAAATGCTGCAGATAACAGGCCTATAACTAACTTTCTGCATCTCCGTCCACTGTGGCACTGAATTTAAAGTTGCCAGCCACCCAGATTATTATAAGTCCTGTGACATTAGTCAATCTTGCTTTGTTTTTGTTTTTTGCATTACTGTGCAATACGTTTTTAAATAAGTTATTCACTTGCGATAATGACTGTGTTCTTCCCAGCTTCAACATGAAAGCAGCAACTATCAGGTGAAAAGGTGAACTGCAGCACTAAAACAGCCAGAACTGTGTGGAAACCTTGTGACAACCATCTCCACATCTCTCCTCAATCCATCAGCCAGCATCATGGCAAATGCTGAGTGAGTATAGTCCATTTATTTCTCATCTTCCTCATTCTCTCCTCATATTCCAAACCAGTGTTTCTTTAATTTTCCCATTTGGGGGAAAAAAGCAAGGGTTTAAAGTGTAACCTGTAAACATGTATGGTGAAATGTCAGAAATGCAAAACTGTTAATAGGGAGTGTCTGTAGGACATAGACCACATTCTTATGGATTCCTTTGTCTTCCTTTCATGTTACACTTTTTCCAGCATGCCTCTTTTTTTCTAATGTCCACCTGGGAAACAGGTTTTGATGCCTCCCTTTTTTTTTTTACAATAATGACCTTTATTCACACAGACATTGCTACCGTTGACGGGTCTGACCCTCTCTTAATACATCCGTAGTCTTACCCTGGTCACTCTGAATGCTAAACACAGATGCAAACTGAGATGCAGAAACACACCTGCACAATGCTGATTACAAAGCGTCTATTCTGCAGCCGTAAACACGTGTCATGCTAATCCTCTCTGTGGAACAATATAGAGTATATTGATTAAGATTGTTCATGATTTTTTCTAAAATTAACACATTTTTCCAACAACTCCTCTCCATCTCGAGTTTTCTTCCAGCTTTCCATTTTTAAACTGTGCTCTCCAAGTGCGTAGTAAGAACAGCTGATGCATTACAGAGGGACCGTGCTGTAGCCTGTGTACATGTTTGTGTGTGTGTGTGTGTGTGTGTGTGTGAAGAGAAAGTAAGAGGTAAGGGAGAACACTGGAAATCATTATTCTCTGTTAAGTCATGATTCTGCTGGCGTAGCATGACTCTCTAATTTGTCTCTTCTTAACTAGCTGCATTTATTCTCTTGACCTAGATGAATAGCCCTAAATCATTGCTCTATTTGTGCTTTTATAAGAGAACCAGTTCTGCTCATGGTCCCATACAGAGCTCAGCTCAGCAGATATCAGTGGCAATGTCATATCATGCTGTGTTTAAGGTAAAATGCATCCTAAAACAGATTACTATAGCTCACAGTTACTTTCCACAGTCCACCAGAAAGAAGCTTTCACTCTTGAAGACTGATGATCATGTCCGTAAGATACAGTATAAAAACAAAACAATCTAAAATGAGAAAAAGACTTTGGTTTTAATTCCTCTTTTCATTATTCATCCATATGTGCAAAAGTATTTTAACCTTGGTGTTCATAGTGAAGTAGCACTGGCTGTACAGTATAAACATCATTTATACTTAGTAATTATTAGGGAAACAGACCTTTATTTCATACAAACTAGTGCTTGATTGTATACAAAGAATCTGACATATTCTCATCATAAAGCTTTTTATATATATATATATTTAGATTTAAAAGTAGATAATATATCAGTGCTCTGTAAAACCGGTCTTGGATCCTAAAAGTACCAGTATAACAGTCTAAAAATACAAAGTAAAAGTACTTAAAATCCTATTTACGCAATAGTACAGAATGATTATCAGCAGCATGTACTTATTAAAGTATCAAAAATAAAAGTACTGGTTCAGCAGAAAAATGGCCCCTGTGATTGATTTATTCTTTTCTATGATATTATTAGATTGTTAATACTGAAGCATCAATGTGTAAGCAGTATTTTACTGTTGTTGTTGTTTGAGGGGGAGCTATGTTTTTTATTACATTATTTACAGGTGGGTTGTTTAGTCCAGGGACCCCTCAAAAGGGTCACAAATTACATCTGAAGGGTCATGAGATGTTAATGGTTTTGGAAAGCAGAAAACAGTTCTGCTACAAAAAGTTGTATTTATTATTTGGACTTTTCTGTAATCTTTGCCTTATTGTTAAATATTGGACAATTAGACCTCCTTGGGCCTTAATATTTCTATCTAAAATGTAGTGAAGTAGACAGTAGCAGAAAATGGAAATACTCATGTAAAGTACTTCAAAATCTTTGAAATTTGTGACTGGCTTTAAGCTTAAGAAAGAATTTCCGCAAATGTAATCTCAAGAGTCTAACTTCATGAGATTAATGTATACAGTAAATTGCATTTTTGGGTGGATTTCCCTTTAAGACTCTATAGGGTCCTCGGCACCGGTCAGGACCATTTGTCTTTCACCCTTTATTCACCCTGTTGTTTATTCAATGCCAGTGGGGGGGTGAAGAGGTTGGATGTTGGTTCAGAGGGTGAGAGTTGACAAGCAGATGGTGTCTTTCTGCCTGTTGGGAGAAATGCTGTCTACGAGTGTCCCCCTATTCTGCCTAATTGTCTCTTTTCATAAGTACGCTGACATAACGTATGCCGTTTATTAGCAATGGATAATAACAAATGTAAATTAGGAAATCTATATGATGCGCATTAGGGCTGGCTAAGTCACTGGCTTTTAAAACATTAAGCCTGAGTAAGTGTTAGTCAGTATCTTTCAGTCAGTATTTCAAATTAAAGGGGCACATAAGTTTATAGTACAATAGAGCTCAACAGTCACCATACAATTGCTCCATTGTATATATTTTTTTAAAGATTATTTTTTGGGGGCATTTCCAGCCTTTATTTTGACAGGAAGATGAAAACATGAATGGGAGAGAGAGAGAGAGAGAGAGACAGAGACAGAGGGGGGAATGATATGCAGCAAAGGACCGCAGGTCGGCGTCAAACCTGGGCCCACTGTGTCGAGGAGTAAACCTCTATACTGTATATGGGCGCCCGCTCTACCAACTGAGCTATCCGGGCACCCAGTACAAAAAGAGTTTTAACCAGCCAGCCACGAGATCAATTCTGACCATAAAACATTTGATTCGGCGCAAAAAATACATTTTGAAAATGGCAAAAAAATTTAAAGGTACAAGACTGTGTACATAAACGATCATAGACTTCAGTGGTAGCAGCTCGCTAGCCGTTCACTGGAGCAGTAAACATTTCCATGGTAATAGCGAGCTCCACCAATTGGAGACGTCGCTGTTCTGCTTAAGATTGTGGGTAGTGGAGTACTTCTCCATGACATCGCAAATAAAACATTGGTTGATTTCATACAGACTTGTGGCTTTTACAGGGGCATACACCTTCGTTTCACAATCTTGTAGCTTGTGATAAGTCTACCTCGGATGGTTTAAACATTATGGCTAATAATCAAAATAAAATATAAATAAATGGGATTTTCACTCCCGGAACCACACTCTTGAGATATGGGTGTATCATTTTACATCTTTTGCAGTCTTTGCTCACGATGTGTTATGAAAGACTCAGCAACTTCAACATACCTTTATCTCTGATGACATTTGGAGCCATCCTTGCCTGACCGTTTTTTCGACAAGTGAACACCTATATCATTACAGCTTCCTCAGTATATCATCATTACGTTGTCATTTTCAAACTAATCAGTGTTATCTGCGGGAAAAGTCTCCCTCCAGTAAATTGTTCCTGGAAATGCCATTATAATTATAATTATTAACTCAGTCTTTACTGAATTATACATTCGAAATTCAATAAGATAACGACTGTTGCTACAAATTCTGCATAATGCCCAAGATGCAGCAGGCAATACCTCAAATACAGACGTACGGAATAAACTTTGTGTCTCCTATGTTTAAAATACAGTGCAGAAGAAACAAATCAGTCAGTTAAGTCAGTTTCACAAGTCCACATAAACCTGTCTTTTCACTCATTAAGTCTTTCAAGACCCGTATTCCCTTAAGTGTTTGTAGAAATTAAAATAATCTATTATTAGAAACTGACACAGTGTAAAAAGGTCCACGGACTTCTCCATTATGAAGATGACTTATGTACATGTGCTGTCTTAGTCCTGGCCCAGGAGGATCTCTGTGTCTCCTGTGTCTTATACAGCGTGTATCTGAAAAGGTCAGATAAGAGACTGGTCACACCAGGGCCGCAACAGTCCATTGTGCAGTCCACCAATTCATCATTGTTTAATCTGTAATATTATTAATGAACTAATGTGCCTGGCAGAATTCATTAATATCCACTCGCATGAAATTACAAAAGTTTCTCTGGAAGTTGAATTGGGTGTCTTTTGTCCTACAACATGAACACTGTGCCAAATGCCAAGTTATGTTTTCCAAGCTATTACCTTGAAAAGACCGTTGAATTGACTAAGGTGTATACATATTAACCAAAATACAAGTTGTACGAAAGGTGAGGTGAAGGATCTTTTTCTGCTGGTATCACTGTTTTAGCATGTTTTAATCTAGATGCCAGTAAAGCCCCGTAAAAGCTGACTGAAGTCTTTCTTTTGCGTCGTCTTCGTCTTTTGATGTGACATCTATATTACGTTCTATGTGAGTCAGCAACAAAGACAACAATACTCACTGTCTGTACTTTCTTAGCAGCAAGAAAAAGACACTTCCTAAGTTTATGTTGCTACAACAAACATGCAAGTGTGAAATGTCTATATACCGTATATTTAGGCATTGACTATAAGTCAGAATTTGTGAAATTGTTTGCAGTGTTTGCTGTTCCACCACCAGTGTACATACTCATATGTGATGAGTGCATAACACTAATACACAATGATGTCCAGCTTCTCCAAAGTTCTCCACAGCAGCTGGTGGGAGCAGAGAACATCTGTTTTGTGTGTCCATGTTGTGGCCAAGTTTTGGGTGTGTTTAAGATCCTCAGGCGTTGTAGTCAGAAAGCCTAATCTAACGTGTGTGTGTGTTGATCTTGTAGTCCACTTAGGCCTTGGACAGAGTAGAGAGTGGTTCAGGATAAAATGTGCCTGGATGGAAATACATTTTCTTTACTCCCACAGAAAGTGTATTTTTTAAAGCTGCCATTGTGCTTCTCAAGGGGAGGTGATAAGCAGCGTAACATCTATGTTTGATGTAATGGAATGTGGATATAACGGCTTATAGGTTTCATTTTCTTGATATATTGCATATAGTTACACTAATGTATATATCAAAACATGAAAGCTGATCTTTTTTTCTCCATATTTCCACATATTTCCATTCCATGGTACCTTTTTTTTTAACTGTACTAGACTGTATGCTGCCTGACATAGACATATCCACTACCTACTGTAATGTACACTGTTTCACTGCTAATAGGACTACTATGAAATGTATCTCATTCAGTGAATAGTTAATCTTATTTCAAAATGCAGAGTGCAGATGGATTTTAGAGCAGTTTCCAATAAAAATTTAAACAGGATATTAACAGGAGTTTACTTTGAAGCCAAATTGATATCAGAACGTCCATAGGCCTACATGTTTTGTTAGGATTTTGTTTTTCTGTTTAGGCTTCAAAAGATGTATTTATTTATGCCTTTATTTATGCCTTTATGTGTTTGCCAATAGTAGAGAGATGGCCCCTACACAAAACTAAGAGTCTACAACCAGGCTACTGGCTCCGTTGAGCTGTATTAATGTTCAGCAGTGCTTTGAGCTTACCGCTAACGTCAGCATGCTAACATGCTGATGTTCATTAGGTGCTTATGCTAACATTTCCTAATAAGCAAACAAAGCCATTTCATTTCTGTTCCCAGGGGCTGCTTGCAAGTCTGTCTTATTGCATAGGGGTCTCAAGGGTCATGAGCGAGACACCTCTAGTTGTTGGAGGCGGAACATTCTTCAGCGCCACTGGCTTCCAGTTACTTACATGACCTTCTGTTTTGGTCAGTGAAGTCCCTTGAGCAACTTTTGTCACATAATGACCTTTCCTACCTGGCCCACAACTCTACAGTCCACAATGTACTTTTATCTGCCAGCCCCAGGGAATCCTGCTCCCCTGAATATCACGTCTTTCCTGTGGGGGCTTTTCTGCAGTTGCAGTCTTTCCATAAAATAATGCTTTTGAGAATTTTGCAATTGCCACTTTCCTGTTAGATAAGAACTACTCAGAAAGGTCAGTATTTGTATTTAAGACCGCAAAAATGTTGTATTTGTACTTAGATAGAAACAGAGGCAGGTTTGTCCTTTGGGTTTTTTTCTATGACACTGTTTGCATTTTAGTGCATTAAAGTCATTGCCATGTTTATTATATTAATGAATTATAACAAAAATGATTACAACACCTGTATGCTGAACAGCACCTTTTGAATGCATGGAGCTGTTAAATTCATACTATACTTTTTATAGCACGTATAGTACGTTTATTTAGTCTCTTTTGGGTTTTATTTATTGGGAGCTATGATGTACAACCCACCTTGTGAATGAGTCTGCATTTTCCATGCAATATTAATGTAACTTTGACAAAAAAAAGCAAGTTTAAGCCTGCGGGTGGAGTGGAGTAGCAAAACATTCATTCATTCAATATCTCAGAATGCATGCCTAACCCTATTGCTCCACAAAACAACTTTGCCGAACATTGTAAAAATCTATGGGCTGGGTCAGCAGCTTTTCCTGATATCTTAACTGGCAGCCAGGCAGCGCACCAGGGAACATTACTGTAAGCTGTGGGCCGGAGGGCTCTGGACAGCTTGTGTCTGTCATGAGTGGTTATGTGTACGGTACTGATTGTTTGGGAAGAGAGCCAAACCTGCTGCTGTGCTGTAGATGAGAGGTGGTATAGATGAGATGTTGTGTGTAGGAGAACCATGGAGAGGACAACATCTATCAGGCCAACCTGCTGTGGCATAATACTGCACATCCACAGCCTCAGAGTGGGAAATAAGTCTTTGCCAAGTAAAATAAGTAGAGGTATTTGTCATAGAGGCACATTGACAACTTCCACAGTACAACAGCATTCTAGTCCATCCTGCCATACGTTACTGTAGTTGGACACATGATGACACATTGCATGCCCTTCGGTTGGTAATTTTATAGTGCAGAACTAAGTCAGTAATAGTGATGTTGCACTGAAAGCCACCAACTGTACATTTTTATTAAACATAACTGGTATGCTTGAAAGATTGAATAACTACAGTAAGGGGATGTTGCTTCTACTAAATAATGTGTGCACATATATTTTTACCTGTAATTTAAAGCCCCTGGAAACTAAATCCTATGTAGTTATCCATAACCCTAAATATTTAGAATTAAATAACACAGTTTAAGCAGGCAACCACACAACTGTCATCACATTCTGATTTAAATGTTGCAAAATCCTCATTGGTCCTCAGAAATACATGGCCACTGAGCCCAATCTCACCTTAAACCAGCCAGAAGATCACTGACAAAACACAAAATACACATAAATCTCTCAGCTGAAATAAACAGAACTTTTCCAACTTTGGCATGTGATTTTATATTTATGTAGGACTACATTGCTCATAGTAATAGGAGGATTGAGTTAATAGGTTTTCAGGGCCTTCAAAGTAAAAATATTGAGTGCCAAATTCTTGCATCAATTGTAAAGCCTGCCTCAGAACGGCCACTTCCTAGATCACAGACATTCTAACCTCTTGACAACTTGTTTTTATAGGAGAATATAAAGCTAACTGACTCTAAAGTCCTGTTTTAAGTTTATTTTAAGACAGGTTTTCTTAAACTTACATTTACAGATTTAATTCCCTGCTGTGTTGTGCTCTCATCCTGTTCATTATTTCATTGTATTTGTATGCATGTATGCTTTGTACCTGTCCATTACTGAAATCATTACATTTTCTGAACAGACAAGAAAAGGCTGCTGTCTACGGAAAAAAAGTGATATTCTTCTTCACTCATATAAAACATATTGCATTGTACACGAGTCAACAGTATTACAGCCTCTGGTGACTATATTTTGACTATATAGAGTTTGTATCTTCAAAGAAATGTAGGACTCTCTTGCCAAAGGAAACAATCCCATCAAATTAGGATGAGGGCAGCAACTCTTGAGACTAGACTGCAATAACACTTCATGTTGAAAACAAAGGGTTTTTATTAATGAAAAACAAATAACACTGCTGTTGTATGCTATACATGCAGAGATGATAGACTACGCTTGGGAACTGCTACCACCTCTACTTTTTGAAGAAGCTTTCACCCTTAACTTTCATCATATGAAAAATCCTCAGTCTGTGAAGTATTCTGGCAGTTATTTTGTAATTATATGTCGTAATTTTCCTTTGTGTTGCTATAGCTTTCTTTCAACCTGCTTCAAGCACGTCTACCCATTTTTTTTTTTTTTTTGACGGCTTGGGAGAACAAGTCAGCTCTCTTATTCAGCTGTGGTTTACTGGCTATAGAGTTGACTGGCAGGATTTAAGAAAGGTGACCACTACCTTCTCAAAAGTGAGAAAATAAGACTATTTCACCTTGAATGATAAATAGATGAGCCAGGCCGTTTTGTACAGGAGTTTTGCCGAATTTCCAGAGGGACAGAGAGTGTGTACAGCTTAAGGTCTCTGCAGCCAATGGGCACATGCTTAAATACCTGAAACAGATAAAGAATACACCTGCTTACAATGGCTGTGACTCATTCATTTGGTTGTTGTTTTCAGTGGTTTTGTTGTGGTAACATAACTACAGCTGGTGCCTTTTTCCTATTCGTGCTCTGTTGGTGTTCATTTGTTTTACTAAAAAAAGAACAATGTGACGTAGCAAGGAGGGAAATCCGTCAGTTTAACATTAATAAATATGGATCACAATGCTAATTTTGACACTGGAGAAGTTGAAAATTTGTATTCATATTCATATGATATACCTTACAATTATGAGCCTGCTAAGTGTCCAAGAGACCTGGAGCAGCTGAGAATCAGGAGAAGTAACGGCCTTCGGAGAGAAATTGAGTTGTGGTGTGAGGAGAACCAGTGGAGAACTGGACAGGGGTGTCTTAGTGAGTGACTGGCATTAGCTTAGAGAGATGAAAAGACGCTTCCCTGCCAAACTTTTAGTTTGATAGGAGCTTGTGTGGGAAATGCCAGCACGTGGCCTCAGCTGTGGAGAGTATGTGCTGCAAGGAGGTGGATGCAGGGCTGCAAATTCATATTTCAAAATTTCCAAAAGTTACCAAACACCACTCCCCATTTATTTCAGTGAAAAACGGGGCAAGACATATTTGCTTCCAGTTGCCTTGTTCACTCTGCACATAGTTCAATATTTAACCTGCACCTTCACAGTGCTGTCGCTCAAAACCTTAGCATGGTCTTTTAAGGGCTTGTTTCCTAGTGTAGTCACTCATGTTTAAGTTATGTGTTTATGGCTCAGTTAGAAGCTGCTTGGTGCATTGGATAAAAGTGAAAGAAATGTTAATATCTAATATTATTTCCGTGTGTATTTGGCTGGTTACTTCCTTATTGCTTGGTGTTAAGGTCACATAGTCAGAGTTTAGATCAGATCAGTCTTGGTGGCTTTGATGATGTCATTATGATTCCCATAACAGGCTGTCCTGCCAAACACACACACACACACACACACACACACACACACACACACACACACACACACACACACACTCACTCATTCGCAGATATTAGGATGCCCTCCAACAGCTCAGGTCACTCCAGATTGCATCAAAGGCCCTTTAGCGTTGACATTATCACTGTATATTTGAATAAACCGTGCTTGTGTTATTGTATAGGGTCACTGTGTGTGTGTGTGTGTGTGTGTGTGTGTGTGTGTGTGTGTGTGTGTGTGTGTGTGTGTGTGTGTGTGTGTGTGTGTGTGTGTGTGTGTGTGTGTGTGTGTGTGTGTTTTGGGTTTTTTTGGGTTTTTTCTGTTTTCTGCCTGCATATCTATCTGTCCTGTCCTGTCTGTTTACCTGTATGTCCTTTCCTTAAGGTATACCTCTCTGTCAGATTGATGTCTCTCCTCTCAATGTTTTAGGTCACTCAGTGTTGTTTGTCATGGCCATCTGAAGATGACTGTAGGAGGAGGAAGGAAAATAACTCGAAGTGGAAAAAGTGTATACGTGTATGGCAAATGGCTGCTGAATATACCCTTTGTTGTTCTCTCTGCACACAAC
Organism: Perca flavescens; assembly: GCF_004354835.1. Taxonomy (NCBI): domain Eukaryota; kingdom Metazoa; phylum Chordata; class Actinopteri; order Perciformes; family Percidae; genus Perca; species Perca flavescens. The sequence goes on from NC_041331.1 coordinate 31,199,592, forward strand.
CATTTATACAATCACTTCAGTTTTTCTTTGAGTTTTATGAGTGCCTAAGACACAAGATAAATAGAGAATGACCTGCGATATCATGCTTAAAAGTTAACTTTAGAATTTGATATTTATATCTGAGAAAATGGAGACACCTTCTCCTCTCTTTTACCACATTGTTTTCCTTTTTATCACGTCTTATCGCCCCTACATTTTCACTCTTTTTCACTATGTCTGTCTGTAGTCAACTTTCTTTCCTCTCTCTCCCCTTACCATTTTCTCCCTATTTACCTTTGTTTTTCTTCACTCTCTATGTATGACCTCCTCGTTTCACTGTCAGTCCTCCTCCTGAACCTTTGTGTTCCTCTTCCCCCCTTGTCTTTCCCTTGCGTCTCTTTCTGCTTCCAACCCAGTCTCTCAGGTCCATTTCTTTTTTTATCTTCTCTTATTTTCATTGTTCATAGCGCCTTTCTTTCTTTATTGCCCACCCCTGTCTTTGCAAGCACTGATATCCAACCCCATTTTCTTCCAGTCCTCCTCTAGTTTCCCCTCCCCATTCACCCTTTTCCTGACTTCCTTTGACGTTGGTGGGGATCCACTCAGCTGACAAAAGGAGAGGCGATGACATCATAGCAGACATGTTACACCAGCATCTGCTCTGGTCTAAAAATACACACCACAGGGCACACACAGTCAGTCGCAGCTGCACTCAGCATTTGTTTCCACCTCCACGCTCTACTGAGATGGCCCAGCTTTTACACAACTGGGGCTTGTGGGCACTCTGGGTTATATGCTGCTGGCCCACAACTGAGCAGCCTTGATGTGTTTAGATAAAGACTCTAGGTGGATAAGGGTGTAGGGTGGAGGTTTGCTGGTATGAACACAGAGGAATGTTGGTATATTTATTAGATTAACATCCAACCTGTCATTTACTGTATGAATTAATTAAACATTTGATCCATGTATATGTTATCTATATGTTTTACCTCAGACAAATGGGTATCACTAAATTGAAATTTGTTTTAAAAATCATTTACTTTAATCATGTGAAAGAGTTTCTGGTATTATAATCAAACTACCCTACTTTATGTGAAGGATAATATAGAATTGAGGTTACCTGCTGATAACGCCTGCGTCCCAGTCGGGACGGTTAACTTTACCGCTGATGAGCACAACTCTCCGGTGGGAAGCATGGGCGGAAGCCCAGTGAGTAAGCTAACTATGAAGCTGACTAATGCTCTGTTTGCACCATAGCCATTAGCGCTGTTGGCGATCCCCGTTTTCTCCACCCTCTCTCTCCCTATGTGATCCGCTGATTAGCGGTACACATCAAAAACGATTTTATTGATTTAAAGTGGTCCTCCAGAGTCTTTGATAAGTTCTCCATCCATGGCAACGAGGTCCGTTATACAGAAATAACATACTGTACAATGCCATGATTGACCAATCAGAATCAAGTATTAAACAATGTTGTGTAATAAAGCTGGAAAACTTCACTGTAGCTGAGGATGACCTGCCACAACCAAGTAGCTTAATTAGCTTAGTTGCGTAGAAGCATAACATGGAGAGATAGACTCATTAACATTACACACTTCAAATAGCCTAATACTGGTGTGGCATTTAAATAATTTAAAAGTGATGAGCATAATAGAAACATTGTAAAAAATCTAACAGTGATCTTTAGAGTTGTTTAATTCAATAATCTTTTATCATTACAACATTGTCTTCAATGTTGTCACATTCTTCTTTTTTATGTGTTGTATGAATACGGCTTGTTTACTATTGGATGACAGCTGGTTCAAGTTTTCAGACTTACTTAAGAAATTCTGGACAGTCATAGCAACACATGCTCTCCCCCCAGTAATCACTGTCTTAGAGCAAGGCACTGTACCTGCAGCTCCTCTGGTCCTCAACAGTGGAGGGTTGTGTGAGTGCTCAGTTGCTCCCTAGTGCTGAGTGGGTGTTGGAGTGTAACCCTCGCTGACCCTGCATTTACTCCCCGAGGCCATCACTGTTAATAAGAATGTGTTCTTAGTGAAGTTGCTGGGCTGAAAAATTTGTCTTTTTTTTTTTATCTGCACTGATTTTTTGCTCATATGTATGCATAACAAAACTCTGTCCTTTTTCTTCCGCTCTGATATCTAGGCTATATCTGCTACTTTTATGGTAATTGATTAGTGCCATTTCACTGTGTTTAAAAAAAAATTGAAAGTATTTAAGTGTTTACCTGAAAAAACTGAAAAAAAGATGGCTTCTTCAAGGCTACCAGAGAATGACACTAATCTAACATTTTTATTTCTGAAAGTCAGACATAGCATCCACCCCCTAAATGTTTCCAGTCTAGCATCAATTCTATATTAATTTTACTGGTGTGATTGAATTGTTCTGCTCACATCTCAGAAATGTGTCTCTGTGTTTAAACAAAAAAAAAAAGTAATGTATGCTTCTATTCTGTCTCCTGTTTGTGCTTGCATGTGTGTGTGTCTTTTGTTTTTCGGTTGCTGGTGTTGGTATGTAACTAGGGAAGTGGAGCAGGCCTTGGAGATCATCTCCCAGCCAGTGGAGGATGAGAACCAGTACTTGGCTCCTCCAGTGCAGCTGGTGAGTTTTGGCTACAGAGATCTGCCCCTTGCAGCTCTTGACCTCTCGCTGGCTGGCTCTCAGCTCCTCTCCAACGCAGATGAAGATGAAAACAGAGAAGGGTGAGTGAAGCTACTGTTGTAAGCATTGTTCCATATGATAGATACATTTGGTTTATTTGTTTTTAATATGAGTCTGTGGCAAGTGTGAGTGACAGACGTGATCATTTTTTGGTTTCAAACTGCTATTTGGGTTAATTCACAGTGACAACAATTTGCTTCTGTGAACAGTTTGGCAACAGCGAGGTGTGAGTGACACACTGGTGGTAGTGTTTTCTACTGTAGGGGACTTTTTTTTAAAATCAGTTGGAAGTGGCACAAACACATGGTCTGTGTATTTATCATACCTTAAGCTTATCATGTTATGTTTTTTAGAAAAATTGACCTGGTTCTGGAAACTGGTTGGATTTTTACCTATATAGCACCCCTTCACTTATCTCTGCTGGCTTCAGATGATCCACCATTTTCTCTTTCTTATGTTATTACTGATTTCACATCAAAGTGTAGACAAACTACTAAAAATGTCTTCTATAAGAGCTTCCAATCAGCTTCAAATCCTTCTCCATCAGCAAATGAATAGCTAGCCTGCCTTTTAAAACAACCTCTTGTCAATGCACATCATAAAGTTGGTGCACATGCCAGTGATATTACCATATCAGAATACCCTTCTCTACAAAAAAAATGAATGATGTGATTTAAACAAATATCGTGAAGTGGGATGATTGGCAGAGTTTGTGTTTTTCAGTCAGTTTCTCAGTCAACCTGTTACAAACCATAACAGATGTGAGTGAAGAATTGTTTCTTGTTTGTATGCATTTTGTTTGCAGCAGTCATTTCTTTTCTGCTCTTGATACTAGCAGCCGCCAGTTTTTTTTTTCCCTTTTTACATATGTTACAGTTAAATTCTAGAGAGAGAGAGAGAGAGAGAGAGAGAGATCCGCTCAAATTAACCTTACCATTTTGTTTGTATATTTCAAAAAAAGTATAAAATAGAGTTAAAGTAAGAGAGTATTGTGACATTACTCTTACGCCTGCATTCTGGCATGAATCTCAAAAAACCTTAGACAAGGTGAAATGCAAATTAATTTAAAATGCATAATAGCTGCAGCATCACCTGATTCAAAATGTCACACAAATGAAAATGTGTGTTGAATTTTGTGGAGAAATGGCATACACTTATGTCAAGGAGAGTTGTTAGCAGTAAGTACTTACATGCATAATGTGAAAAATGATTCAGAGTAAAAAAGGTTGCTGAACCAATTAGTATTCAGAGCTGGTCAGCTTCACCCTGAGGTGATTACATTGGCCAAAACATCAGACTTAAGAGCCAGTGACAGCAGTGGTAAGCCACTCAATCTTACTGGTCCTATCTAAACATACAGCTCTAGTGTCTTGAAGACCTGATTGATGCAAAGCAAACTTTACTGATCTTCCCATTGTCAGCAGTGTGATATTATATGGTGTATAGCAAATGTCTGCAATGAAAACATACTGAAGAAATATTGGCGATTTGCTGTGGTGTTGTGGTGTATTGCTGTGTAGCGATTTGGTGTCGTGTTGTGTGATTTGCAGTCCTGTTGCACTTCAGGGCCACCATAGCTTGGACACGAAATATTTTTAAGAGAAAGCCTGTGTTGCAAACTTGGGATTTGAAAGACATAGCACATTTTAGCTACGATTCCACATCCAGCTTATGCTACTGTAATTCAGTTTGTCAGACTGTTTATCAATAAAGCTAAACATATCTGAATATACTGACAAGAATAGACTGTCAACCTTTTGCTCAACATATTATCGTAGTTGCTATCTAGTGGTACAATATGGTATGTATGGTAGGATATTTTCACATTTAACAGACTTATACTTATTTATAGTTTTTACCCAAAAGCCCTTGTTTGTGCCTGCATGCACACACACAAACACACACACACACACACACACACACACACACACACACACGCACACGCACATGCCCCATCACATTTGCTTAAATGCCTTATACTGTATGTAGTATGCATGATTATCATCCATCATGTATTAAGTGTCCCTCCCCAAGTCCTTGACTTGCTGTCCCTGTTGCTCACTATTACGTCCATTAATCATTAAGTGACAACCTCTGGGTTGTCCAGCGTCCATAACTTAACTGAGATCAATTCATCATTTCAGACTAAATATCCCCCCTCCTCCCCCTGCCTGCTGACAATATGGGCCTTTATTGCAAGTGACATTTTGCAGCGCAGGAGCCGATAATATCACACTCTTAAGTCTTTTGTACAGTCTAACTATACATGCTGTCACGTTTAATTATTTTATTGGGTCTCACATGGGTGATCAAAAGCAGGCTGTTTAAGTTCCACTTCCAATTGTTTGATGTCATTAATGTAGTACTATGTATGAAGTCATTCATAACTTACACATTGCCACAGACTGTTCTTGACTGATTTGTAAGTGTGTTTTCTATTATTTGTATGTAACCAAGCATCATTACTTGACTCTCGCTTTTTGTTTTGACGATTCCGAGTTTTATTTTTCCTCTTACTGGAAATTCTGTATGGGTTTCTGATGTTAGCCTTCACTGCACCAAGAGCATATTGGACTCAAGGCTTACTCAATTAAGTTCTTTAAACTTCCAAAACAATAAAAATGAATTATATGGATAAAAAATGAGAAAATACCGTAATGCCATTTTAGTCAAAGGCACGTTAAATGTCTGACCTGCTGATCGTGGGCGTGGTCCTTTTCTTTTTCCGCTATAACACGATTGTGTGAAATGCTGGTACAGAGCATATGGATATGAGGTCACATCACAGCTGTCCTTTTGATTAGTCACAACATTAACAGATTTTTTTTCCCCTGTGCAAAACCTGCTCACTGTCCAGTCTTTCTATTCTGTCCAGCAACTCTGACTCAAACCTGGCTCTTAGCTCAAGCTCTCAATAGGATGCACATAAACACCATAAGCTGTAGTACAGGACCCAACACACACGCCAAATCCATACACACTACCTCATCCAAGTACTCCGTTTGACACCAAATCAGGTCTCACTCCATTGGTTCCCTTCAGTTAGCCAGTCATGGTCAGAAACAGATGGATTTCACAGACGCAACGTCAACAGTAGGCGGTGCCGACACTCACATTGTGCTTGTATCAGAGCCAGTACAGCCATTATGTGTCCTATTTCATATTAGGGTCAGTGATAGCATGTATTTCCATCCATATGCATAATGGATAGACGTGCGTATGTTTACTGTGATTGTCCTTGCTGTCTTGGGCTGGTGTTGTTAGGAAACATACAGTGATGAATTATGCATGCAGCATTTGCTATTGTAGGTCAACTTGTGAAATACCTGTAAGGCTGCTTAAGCTTAGAATTGGCCAATAACTGGGTCACGAGCCTGCTGTTGTTGAGTAATCACAAAACGAGACTACCAATATGTTCAAATGAGCTTGGGTCCGGGGGCAAGAGACTTAAGTTCTTCCTTCTGGTCCCGAGGCTGAAAAACTGAAAGCTCTAACAACAGATTTACCAGCCAATGCGGTGAAGGTTATTTTACCAGGGAGCCCTATTTACTGAAACTGTGCTTAGTGCGACGGGGTCACTATTTCATATTCAAGTCATTAGTGCAAAATGTCTGCCTGTAAAAATGCTGCCAGTGGGAGTTGTAAAAGTCATCATTCTTTCGTTTAGTTCCAGTAATATGTGTGTTACATCTCCATGATTCCTTAAAACGCTATACTAATCCCTCGCATTAATCATCTATACTGTATATCTTGCTTTGTGATAATAGAGGTGAAATATTAAGTTGTTTATGGGTCTTGCATCACATCAGGTGTTTTTGCCAACCTGTGAGATTTTTAGACAGAATACAGGGAAGCAGTGAGAATCAGCACTGAAAAACTGAGGACGTGTGAAGAAAAGAGACCTCCTCTGACATTAGGGCCACGTCATTAGAATCAGTGAGATGTAGCAAGAGTGCGTCTCACTGAATGTGTCAGTCAGCCTGACGCCCTCCAGGACCCAATTCTATTTTATTCTGTGGATTTCAGCACCGCTGGGCTTTTGGTCATTACGCCCGTGCCTCCGTCTCCTCATTAACGTATCGATCTACCTCTCAAACAGACAGCGGCCATTAGCCTCCTTAAATGACATTCACAAGCACCACGCCTGTGCACCATCATCATGTTTAACGCCGGTCTCCTGCGGCAGTGCACGGCTTTCTTAAATCAGCACTTTGACATTTGGTACCTGTGATTTGACTTTGTTGGGTCATAATAGTATGTGAGCATCACCAGGCCCATTTCTGTGTTTGCTTTCAGAATGCAGATAGAAAAAAGCTAGAGTGCACCGATTGCTAAACTCACCTTAGGGAAATGGGCCAGAGGAAATTAACCTTATGGGCGTGTGGAATGATGAAGTGAAGTTTAAGGAATGCAAGACAGCAGCAGTGGGACAGCAATCCACAGACATCAAAATGAAAATACATGTGGGAGAAAAATCTGTTAGCTGCTCCACTGACTGTACCTGGGAAAGTGGATTGCCCCACCACCATCGCCACACCTCAACCCCACTCCTTCCAGCCTGCATTAGCTGGCTCATTGGCTTCCTGAGATAGTGAAGGAGTGTCATGAAGAAAGCTGTGCATGGGAAATGTTAAGGAATGCTCTGTAGTGATGTTTGGCAAAAAGAGAGCGCACGCTCCTGAAAGTGAAAATGTCACAACCACGGTAGAGGTGTTTCATCAACATGGGGATGGCTCATTGGGTGAGGTGTGGAAGTTATTCTCTCTGGCAGTTTGGGAATGTCTCAGTGTCAGCAAAACTTTTCTCATCTACTCATTCCAGAAAGAAAGTGGGTGTAAATGAAAAATATGCAAACTAAACAGATATATCTTCTGTTGTGCTGTGTTAAAGGAACACGCCGACTTACTGGGAATTTAGCTTATTCACCGTAACCCCCAGAGTTAGACAAATCGATACATACCCTTCTCATCTCCGTGTGTGCTGTAATGCTGTCTGACGGCTCCAGCGGCATCAGGCCATCACAGAACATGCAGGTGAATGGTTCCAGCAATCCTACTGCTCCGAATAAGTGACAAAATAACACCGTGTTCCTTTTTACATGTTGTGATTTATAGAGTCACAGCGTGTACAAAAACCAAAGTAACACAGCCGTCTTCTAACTGTAAACAAACCGGGAACTATATTCTCAAGCGGAAGAATATAGTACTTGGGCGGAGTGATATGCTCGCAGCAAGCCTGTCTGAGAATATAGTTCCCGGTTTGTTTACTGTTAGAAGATGGCTGTGTCTCATGTTACGTTGTTTTTTGTACACGCTGTGACTATACAAATCACAACATGTAAATAGGAACATGTTGGCATTATTTTGTCACTTTTGTCACAATTTGGAGCAGTAGGCTAGTTGGAACCAGTTACCTCCAGGATCTGTGCTGGGCTAAGCTAATGCTGGAACCGTCAGGCTGCGTTACAGCACGCACGGAGATGAGAAGGGTATGTATTGACTTGTCTTACTCTGGGGGTTACGGTGAATAAGCTAAATTCCCAATAAGTCGGCGTGTTCCTTTAAATGTTTACATCCAAAGGAATGCACCAGCGTGTAGCGTATTTCAAAGTTATTGAACTAAAAACTACTGAAAATGAAACCACAGGAAGAAAAAAATATCACACATTTACATGTTGGGAGTAAGAGACAATCGGCAGGCTGTATTGTTTCTCACAGGTTTATAGATGAGATTACATTACATGTCATTTAGCTGACGCTTTTATCCAAAGCGACTTACAATTGCTACATATGTCAGAGGCTTCACGCCTCTGGAGCAACTATGGGTTAAGTGTCTTGCTCTAGGAAAACATTGGTTGATGTATCAGTGGGAATTGAACCCAGATCTCCCACACTAAAGGCATCTGTCATATCCACTGCACCATCACCACCCATGGTGAATGAACACAGCTTTGTGTTATTATTACTGTATGGTTGCAGCGTGTTTTATTTTAGAAAGCAAGCAGAGGGGATTAATCAAGAGAAAAGGCTCCTGTGTCAAGCTGTCACTGTGTGATGAAGCACCTACTGTCAGCCATGTTTGCATATCATAGCCTGTAGCATTGTGAAGGTGGAGCTGACCTTACTGCTATCTCTCGTATAGTGTGCTGCCCTCACTTCACATGATGGCAAAGCAGTCACTGACACACAAACCCTCCTTTATCACACATATTTGTGCATGCATGAACAGAAACACTGCACATAGAGTATTTATACACGGAGGAGAGAGGGGGGGAACAATGCCAGGCCTGAAAAGCTTTCTCACTGCACTACATAGTGGTTGTTAATCTAATCCTCTGTAATCATGGTTCACTTCATATTCCAGTTTATACTGCGCTGTCACATCTCATTAGGAACAATAGTGTTTCTTCATTGATGCTTCTGCACATTTAGATTCTTCTTTCTCTCTCTTTTGCCACCTTTCTACAAATTTCTATATTCCTCATGTTTTTTTCTCTTGCTTCTCATCCTATTCCCTGCATTTCTTAATCTTTTCTTTTTACACTCACTGTCTCATCTTTTTACATCCTTTTCTGTCCTTGATTTCACACAAAGTATGCCTTCCCATACTGAATACCAATCTGCGCTGTAACTAAACTAAATGCCAAGAAGCAGCCATTATCACTGTACATCATACTGCACACACTTGTCAGCACATCACACTGACCATCACTACCAGCGGCACCTTAAGGAGCCTTCAGGAGCCTCTCAGTTCACAGTCCTCTGGTGAGGGCTGAAGGTTGAAGATTTCCAGCACCCGTTTACAGTATTGTTGCCTAACACAGTGTTCCTATCAGTAGAGACGTGGGCGACATTGTGGGAGGTGGTTTTTCTAGCTAGCATCAGGGGGCAGTTGCAGTGTTAGCAGTTTTGGCATCATGGTAAGTGGAGTGTAGTTATTAATAGAGTTGGGCCCATCCATCTTCCTGTCTAGGAAAAATGCTGGGAGGACCAAGGTGGCGTGGGCTTGTGTTCAGCACTTTCATGGCCGCCCACTCTCCTCCAAGCTGCTTTTGTTTGTTTGCTCACTTTTTTAGGTTGAAGGGTTCTTTTGGTGCATTTCTGCTTGTATCTGTGTAGGCTGCTGCTTGTGTGTGACTTTGTCGGGGGAAAAATGCAGAGTGTAACAAAGAATGTCAAGGAGGGAGATTTGAAGGGCCTGGACCTCATCTGTGTCTTGCATCTATGGTTTAAACTGGCAGTTAAATATTCACTGGTGACCAATCAATCACTCTATCTAAAGCCAATACCATGTAAAATAATACTTTTCAGCAAGGCACCTGAAACGCCACAATTTTCTGCAATACCTGCTCAGTGGCTAGAAATATATTGCTGCCAATGTGGTATGATACACACCTAAAAAGGTATAGAGAAGGTCACAGTGTAGAGCATGATGTATGCCAATCTGATAAGGGGAACTACCTGGGCTTATTGTTGACTGAGAAAAAGGGATAACACCTGTCACCTGGATAAAAGCCTGCAGTGTAGAACTATCTTAAGATTTAAGCTCACCAGATCACCCCAACCCTCCCCCAATTTTGTTTCAAGTGCACACCTGAGCAGTGGAATGATGTCACCTCCCATCCCGGTGATGGGTGTGTGGCTGCCAGACGCAGAGACAGAAGCATATGTTGCTGATACGGCTGTTCCAAATGTGCAAGGAGTCCAGGGTTAGGTACCAACACCAGATGGTTCATCTAAATCTGTAGTGAGCAAGGGGGGGAAAGAGGAAAAACAAGTGCTCCTACCCTCTGCCACCCACCAGCTTAAGGCTATACTGGCCCGTTTGCAAGTTTCCCCCTATCCCTTTAACACTGTATCTCTATCAGTAAGTAAAACCAAAACAGATTTGTGCAACCATCTACTGTTGGTCCCTTTACTGCTCTTTTACTTTAAATGCTGCAACTTTGTAAAAGGAGGGGGAAAAAAGTCAAATGTTAAAGTTTTGCTTTTTGAAATAATGCAATCTCTGAAGGCTCTCACCTGGTCGAGCCAATTTGGTCTGATTTAATTAGAGAGCACAGGAAGTTGTCTGAGACAGCAACCGGGGAGTGACCGGCCTCCCTGTTATCTCCCAGGCTTCTTAATTCCTCTGCCACAGGGATGGCTGCCGGCCTGTACGCAGAGCATAAGTCACTCGGTGGAGTTCTTTACTTCATTGTAAGATGGTACATTACAGGTAGTCATAAGCTGTACATATTGGTAGTAGTTGTTGAAATAAACCCAAATAAATTATACATTAACATCACAGCGCTTATATCTAACGTTACTATTATCTCTTATCAAGGAGTAAGTTATTAATCACTTATTATCGACTACTGAAATTACATGTACAATTATCATACTGTGTAAGTGAAAATATGCATCCTCTCCAGTACAATGATAAACAATGATTTAAAAAAAGAAAAACTATCACACATTAGCTACAAACATGAAGGATGTAGCATGTATAATTAGCATTACTTTAGCAACAAGTAAAGCTTTCTGTCCATCAGGAAATGCCGTAAATCACAGTCGAAGCAGAGCAGCTGGAGTACATCAGAGCCAGAAAAATAATAAAAGTGAAAGTGAAATAATAAAACCAGAAAACGTTTTCTACATAAAATATATGAATACAGATACAGTTTCACCAAAATCAGTGGTAGTGCCGTAAAGCGTTGCACACTTCACCTGGGAGGTCGTTCCTGCTCGCCAAAGTTATTAAGTGCGAGAACTGGTGTGCAGTGGGAATGACAGCAGGCATCATTCTCAGTCGGTGTAGCATCAAAATGATTTTGAAGCTGTTTTTTAAAGGTGAAATAGGTACGCAATGTTGCTTCAAGTTTCACCATTATTAATTGCTCTGTACATTAGCCATTATGTACAATATGTAGACAAATATATGGTAGTTATATGCCCAAATCAACAACAAAAAAATAAGTATTAAAGTTAATATTCACAGACATGAGAAGTGTGACATTGCTTTTCTTACTAATAAGGGAGAGGGATCGAGTGCCGGAGCAAAAACCTATTAGCGAAGACCAGCTTGATTAAGTTGCAAGTAGATCTGTTTTTCTTCCTCCTCTTATTTATGGCGCTCAAAGTTAAGCTAAAATGATAATAACAATAATTATAATCCACCGACATGGTTTACACCTTGTTATTAAACAGACCATGTTAATTTAGCTCTGTTCACTTAAAGGTGCAGTAGGTAAGACTTATAAAACTAACTTTCTGTCATATTTGATGAAACTAACCCTATGTTCGGGTAGATGGGTAGATTTACCAATCAGGGCTAGGGGGGGTGTCTAACTGCGTGTCAATCAGTGCTCATGCATTCATTCTCCCTTGTGGTGGAGTGACTTAGGAGACCGTTTTGGGCTTTAGCAGAAAGGGGGGGAGGGACTGAGAAGTTGTCGATGTTCAGATTTTTTGGCTAAGTCCTGTATTTTCGCAATCCTACCTACAGCACCTTTAAAGGTATTTGAACCTCTGGTTTTGAAAGCACCATGCCTCATTAGTCTATATCGTTCACTAAGTCAAAATACTGTTTTGTTTTGTTTGCTGCATCTTAAATGAGCTTCACAATGGCTTCTCTTTCCAATCAATTCACTTCTGTCACTTCATCTGAGATCTATAAAGATAGATATAGAACATCTCTATCTATGTCTATAACTAACTGCAGTCTATAGTAACAATTTACCGATCTAGGGTGCCTCTGATTGGCTGCACACATGAATGCACACATATGGTATACATGCACAGAATACAGAATACACCCATGCGTGCACTCACACACAAACACACACACTGACCTTCCTGTCCCCTTGTAACATACAAATGAGTCTTTCCCCAGCGTTCCCACAGGGCTGCGAGGAAAAGCTGAACACCAGTTACCCTTGTTCATTGTGTTGTACACATGAGGAACTTCTCACAGTAAACCCAAGCCTCTAGCTGCAGGTGAAAAATATAATCTAAATCATGTTTCTTCCAGTATGTATGTAAATTCTGTATATATACAGTATATATATATATACACTACCGGTCAAAAGTTTGGGGTCACTTAGAAATTTCCATTCCAGACAGAATACCAGTAGAGATCAGTTGCATTGTTTTTTTTAATCAGGGCAGCAGTTTTCAGATTACATTATGTGCTTACATAATTGCAAAATGGTTCTCGACTGTTGTAGACAGAAGTGGCTGAAGAAATGCTTGAAATTCCATGCTTTTTGGTCTAAACGTCATACCCAAATTAAAAGTGGTACAGCTCCCATATACTTTGACACTTAGGGGTGTGCCTGATATCATTGGAAAGGAAACACTCAAGTTGTGTCAGGGTGATTCTAGGCCTTACTGACACAGAGTTACAAAGGCTAGAATGGAGATTTTTTATTTCTGTCCAAGTTATAAATCTGTAAAATTATTAAAATACACTGCTGTAAACACATCTGACAGGTGACAGACAACACAGCATTAGCCACGTCTCAGCTTACTACAGAAAAAAATTCAGAAGCTAAAAGACTCAAAAATGGATTTTATATGAATTCTTTTCTACAAATATGTCTGTGCATTTTTTATTTCTATTTGAAAAGTGCAAATAAAAAAGCCAAAAAACTACAAAATACAACACTTCTCAAATACACAAACAAACCCACATCAATCACCTTTCCAATGATATCAGGCACACCCCTGAGTGTCAAAGTATATGGGAGCTATACCACTTTTAATTTGGGTATGACGTTTAGACCAAAAAGCATGAATTTCAAGTGTTTCTTCAGCCACTTCTTTCTACAACAGTCGAGAACTCTTTTGCAATTATGTAAGCAAATAATGTAATCTGAAAACTGCTGCCCTGGTAAAAAAAAACAATACAACTGATCTCAGCAGGTATTGTGTCTGGAATGGAGTGGAATGGAAATTTCTAAGTGACCCCAAACTTTTGACCGGTAGTGTATATATATATATATATTTATTAGAGTTTTGTTTGTCTTTCTGGTCTTTTGCATCTCTTTCTGGTCATTTGATTGACTTTCTAAAAAGAAATTTTAACAGTCAACAGAAAACAAATGAACAATTTAAAAAAATAATGTGCTTGACCGACAATACTGTTGATGTAAGAAGGTGAATACTAAATTAATAATCCACTAGTCATATTTCTTTTTAGCTTTAGCCGGAGTAAAAGTTTTAAAAAAACAAAAGCTGCTCCATCTCTGAGCAAAAGTCAGTAACTCAGAGATTTATATCTTGACTCCAGGGTCAGTCTTTTATTCCTTTGGTTCTGTTTTCACTTAAAGTGCTGCAGGAGTGTTGGTGCTTGCCTCTGATGTGTTGTGATCAGTGGTGCATAGGCATTGGTAATGGGGAACCTCTCCAATGTAAAATTAATTACCTGCAATCTGACAGCATCGAGGAAACTCAGCATGTATTTTATGCTTAGTTGGTACTCCCCCATTTCCACACTTGCTTTAGCATGAACTGAAGCATTGTGTACGTGTGTGTTTGTGAGTATGTGCATTGGTTGTTGAAATGTGTAGCCTGCTGGAGACACATCGAGGAGGGTAGAATGCTGCCTGTCTGGTGTCTGCTTTGTTGGGTGAGACTGAATTTGACATCAGAAGACTGGGATTTTGCTTAACCCTCCTGTTGTCATCGGGTCAAATTTGACCCACTTTCAAAACATTTCTATAGTAGAAATTTGGTTTTCTTTCAACCAAAATGTAAAACAAAAATAAGATGGATGGTTTCATACAACGCTCTTCACAAGTAAAATAAATGATCAGTCCACTACTTATATTGAATTTGGGAGTTTTATTTAATTTTTATAACACTTGGAGAGAAAAAAATGATAAGAACGTTGAAAAAAGTGACAAAAATTACGGAAAAACCTTAAAAAAAAAACGTTGGAAAAGGTGCAGAAAAAAATCATCGGAAAAAGTGACCAAAAATGGAAACAAACGGACAGAAACATCTGGAAAAGTGACAAAAAACTTGGAAAGAAATGACAAAGACGTCAGGAAATGCTTGAAAAACATCTGGAAAAGTGAGAAAAATGTTTAACCCACAAAAACAAAAAGTTGCATGGTCCACGAGAAGACAACACAAGGGTTAAAGGACACTCTTAAATCCTTCCTTCAGAAAGAAGAGGGTCTTCTTGCATCTGCCCCTTCTCTTCTTTCCTGTTAAATAAAATTCCATGAGCACTGAAGTACTTCTTGACAGCATGTTGTTTGGCTGTATATAAAATGATTAGACATGGACCAACTCTGGGCCTTGTGCCTTGAAGCCGCTGATAGCAGCACTAGCTGTAGGAGGTTCTGGTTTGGCAATAGCACAAATAAACAAAGATGGTGTGTTTACTGCCAGTCAGTAAAAAAAAACTGAAACTGAAGGGCAATAATCTGTACCCACCTTCATTATGTCGTTTTTGTATTTTGTGATCGTACTACTCATGTATGCAGGAAATCATTTGTTTCTGTTTAGTAATTTAAGGAGTCTGTGAGGTCAACGGGAAGTGCAGTAAGCAAGCACAAGCTACATAACATATTTTCTTCTTACATATACAATACACTGATATAT
This sequence comes from Perca flavescens, assembly GCF_004354835.1. Classification (NCBI taxonomy): domain Eukaryota; kingdom Metazoa; phylum Chordata; class Actinopteri; order Perciformes; family Percidae; genus Perca; species Perca flavescens. The sequence goes on from NC_041331.1 coordinate 31,214,828, forward strand.
GCCCTGAGTATCCCTTGCTTTTCTGTTTCTGCTGATATGTGAGTTTTGTAACAAAACTTGATAAGTTGAGTTATGCAATGTAGCTTTAAATGCGTTAATTCTAACTGGGAATTCTGTTGATTGGTCCACCAGACTGAAATTCCTCAACAACTATTGCCATAATATCTTCTACACACAGTCATGGTTCCCAGAAGATAAAGGCTCATCAGCATCAGCCTTGTCTTTAGTGCTAATTATCATGCTCACAGAGCTGCTAGTGTGGCTGTAGACTCTTAGTCTTAACTAAACCTAAACCATTAAATGCTGAATTTAATGAACTTGAGTGAACACAATGCAATATCTTGCTTTAGCTCTCTCTCTCTCTCTCTCTCTCTCTCTCTCTCTCTCTCTCTCTCTCTCTCTCTCTCTCTCTCTCTCTCTCTCTCTTTCCCTCTGTGCTCTCAATAAGGGTGTAAATGAGTTTCCATCCACTGGGGTCACATTTCTTGCACAACACAACATAAAAAGTGTTGTGACGATATCACTGAACTTCTACATTCACAATCACACCTCTCATTCCAGGAATAGTTAGTCATCACCGATTTCAAAGCACCCTAGGTGATAAGCCAATAATAGAACCCAAAGAAAAAACTCACAAATAGTGGGTACAAATTATTTTCATATTTTCAAATTATTTATTACATGCAATTTATTACCCTTGGTTGATTGTCAGTTTGGAATGAATATGTTCTTTTGTGCCGAGAAAACAGAGCAATCAAATTATGCTTATTATAAATCATCAAAGGACTGCAGCAGCATAAGTTGTACGGTGTTCTTTCTCTCATTATTTGGATTTACAATATTATATATACAAATTTTGGCTGTTAAGCCCATGGATACTGGAAGTGGTTTTCAAACTTTTACAGGGTACAATTTTTTGTAAATGCTCTACACTGTTGAACCAAAGTGAAAGTACATGTACAGGTGTGGTTGAGTATTCAAACTAAAATAACAATTATTTCCATAACTTACACAGTGTGCAGGAGTAACCTTTACAAATTCTATGATATTATGATTATGATTATTATGATAAAGGTGCTGTGTTTGAATTTGCTGGCCAGCTGGGGCTTTTCTTTGTGAAGCTTACATGTTTTCCAGTATCTGTGTGGGTTTCATCCAGGTGCTTCTCTAAGATAAGGGAACTACAATTACTAGTACAACTAGCGTACATAAAAAATATAATTGTAGAAGATTTTTCATCTTAAATGTGCATATAATCTTCCAACATTTGACCCTTTCAGAGCCAAACAAGTACTGTATTGATCGTAATATTGTCAAGAAACTATGCACAGTGCATTATTTTCTTGAAGTTGCTAGTAAAACATGGACAAATTGGGAGTAGAAAAGTAAAAATATTTCCCAATGAGGACAACTTCAAATTGAACTTATACACACTATTTGAGTGAAAGGACTTATTCTTTATCATTGTCTATTGGACAAAGGGTGAATGAATGTTTAAGCAATATACTGTATAACCCCCTCCACTGCGGGGGAGTACTTTATCTGATGAGACCATCAGGTGCTGTGAGTCTGACAGTCCCAGTGTTGGGTGACTCACTCAACATGCTGGTATCGATTACTTTCCCTGATTTGATCTCCCTCCTCTGTTTCCCTGTCCAGCTCCACTCAATCTCACTGGCAGTGGGAAACGGTGACAGTTATATCAACCTGCTCAACACACACTGATGTAGAGAAAGAACGAGTGGACAGAGAAAGAGAGAAAACAGGAGAGCTAAAGACAGAAATGCGGAAAGAGAGCAAATGAAGAAAGACCATTGTGCTCCATGTTTGTGTCAAAAAAGTCTTATTTGACTGAAATGCAAATCAATATTAGGTTGTGAAAAAATGTGAAAACCATGAAGCCAAAGTGCGTTTGAAAGCTAGCAGTTTGGAAGTGACCTTGTCCACTGTATGTGCTTGTCTAATAGTGACTTGGGCCAGGTGGTTCTGTCAGACCGTCAGGGCTGAGCGGGTCAGAGAAACAACATTTGCTACTGTTCTGTTGCTTTAATAGGACTCATTAATATACTGCATGTGTCACCAGCAGTGTCTGACTGTGTCCCCTCTGGGCTGGGCTAGTTTTGGCATGACATGAAGTAAGGACACACACATTCACTGATTCACCCTATTTGTCTAACGTATCAAAACTGAGTTTTTGCACTGCCTGTGATACCCCATTCCTTATTTATCTGTGTGTGTGTGTGTGTGTGTGTGTGTGTGTGTGTGTGTGTGTGTGTGTGTGTGTGTGTGTGTGTGTGTGTGTGTGTGTGATGCTTTGACTTGTGCAGTGCAGTTATCCTGTAAAAAGACATTATCAATTGCTGGGCAGATTGTAACAGGTATATTGCTTTGTTGACTCATAATATCCTCAGGTGATAGATTTGCTCTTGGCCAGCATCCTGCTTTCTGATTTGTTACGCTTGTCAGTTGTTCACTTGTTCACTTTCTTGCTGAGACTTAGATGAAAAGATCGATACCACTCATTGCTAAATATGATATTACAGTAGCCCATTAGCTTAGCATAGCATAAAGACCAGAAACAGGAAAACAGCTACCCTGACTCTGTCCAAAGGTAAAAAATAAATAATTCTGCCTATTAGCACCTCTAAGGCTCACTTATGAACATAAATGGGCTGCACTATTAATTGGCCATGCAGGAGCATTAACTTCCTGCCATATTTGTCGTGTTTCATCCCTGTGTCAAGTTGTTGTTTTGAGTTTGTATTACATTTTCTGTTTTGTTTTCCACTTCCTGTTTTATCTCGAAGGTTTTCTGTTCTCGCTGGTGTTGTATTGTTTTACTTCCTGTTAGTTTTTTCCTGCTTGTGTGATTACCTGTCCCCGCCCTAATGTGTTGCACCTGTGTCTAATTTAGTTGGGTATTTAAGTTCTGTCTTCCCCTCTCCCCAGTGCGAGATTGTCTGTTTCCCATGTGTGCAGCTTTTGAGGGTTTTCCCGGAATGTGTGTTTGTTTGTTTGTTTTTGGATTCCCTGGATTTTTTAACTTTGCCTGTCTCCTGGATTTTTCCCATTGCCTGTCGTTTGTTGGACACTGCTGCTGAGTTTATTTAATTGCTAAATAAACTATTGTATTTATACTTTGAGTCTTGCCTCGTGGGTCCATTATCTGCGTGCTTGATAATATTGTTGTTACCGTGAGGTTTCCATGGCAACCAGCAGAGGCCAGCCAAAACATAAATGGTGCTTTGAAAGAACTTCCCTTAGTGTATTACCCTACCATGTGTTGGGGGTATGGAGGGAAATACTAAAATTACCCCAAAAGTGGAAATATTGTCTTCAGTGGTGTTTATTGTGATTGGCTGCACTATGACATGAAGCTCTTAAAACCTGAGGAGACCAAGGGGGTAAGCCAGCTTCCACAAAGCGTACCTCCTATGGCGCCATTTTGATGCTATCTAGCACTCACCCGCCGTTAGCATTCCATTGACTGCCATTCATTTTGACATCACTTTGACAGCGAATAACTTTACATCTGAAGCGTTTAAAGACTCTATTTGTCCATTGTTTATTTCTAAAGAAACAAGACAATGTATAAAAGGCTCCATTACCTTGTATCTTACGTTATAGCTCCATAGCAGACGTTTTTGTAAAAATAGACTAACGATTGTGTCATAACCACGCGACTTACTTACATTAGCTGTTAAGTTTAATTACTAATGTTAACTAGCATTTTAGTTAGCAATAATTAGCCTTTCAGACAGGTTGCTCACGTCACATCTATGTCTTCAAGCTCAGTTGGAGGCTGCGCAGTAACGTTCAGCCGTCACCGGAAAAGTGCTTCTAATAGCGTTCACTGGTCTCTGTAGAAATCAACGGCGTCACATTGTCCATTTCTTTACGGTCTATGGAGGAGACTGTACCCTTATAAAGTTTGTTTGAAGAGTATTTCACTTTTGGCACTTCTTTTTACCACTCCCACTCATGGTTTTTGCTTCTCTGCAGCATTGAATGAAGCGTAAAATTATTTGATATAAGATGCACTTTGATGGACTATCTAATCATATGGTGGAAGTTTGCTAAACCATAACCTCTGTAAATGGAGGTTATTTGAACCAGTGAAATGTTCGGATGACTGAAATGCACAGATTTCATTCTTTTTTTTTTCTTCTCCCAAAACTGCCTACTTATTCTCACAGAATTGAATGTTTCATACAATCACATAAAAAGGGGTTAGTTAAACAAGACTCTGCTGTATGCTGTTCAAATCCAGAAAGGTGAGAGAAGGTTATTACTGGAGGTTGACAGGTGCAAATACCCAGAGTCTCATGGACAATGTGGGTGGAGAGCAATGCAGAGCTGAAGGACATCATTCACTAAGTTTCTGTTTAAATAAAGAAACAATACTTTATATTTCTTGTTTAATGGTCCCATGATCAAAAACATGAATGTTTTAAGTCTCTCAGTGAAATAATGATGTCTTCAGTTTATTGCATTTGTCTAATTTAGTATGAAGCGTTCTTACAATGATCATTTTGTTGATTGATCGTTTGCTTGATTGGTAGTTCCTTGTAGTGCAGTTTGGAGACATATGCTGTTGGGTGTGGCTGGCATGCATGAGAAGTGGCGCTGCAGATATATTGTTCAAATGAATTTTGAGGATATGTGACTGGACACTGAGAAGTTAATTTTAGTTAAATGTCATGGCAGGATGCAGCTGCAAAGTGTTAAGGTTGGTTGGTAAAGTATTCTAAGGAGTCTGATCCACAGTTTTAGTTGTTTGTCTTGTCTTGGTTATTAATACACAGTATTAGCATATATATTAATATATATGAATACGATGATTTTGTATATATTTTATATATATGTTTATATATATATATATATATATATATATATATATATGTATGTATATATATATATATATATATATATATATATATATATATATATATATATATATATATATATATATATATATATATGTATATATATAGGCTGGCATATAGGCTCGTTCTCAGTACGGCATGATACCTGGCATCCACAGAGTCTCGCCAAGACTCAGGTGGAGCAGATTCTACACCATCTGGAGCTTGCACATTTGTGCCACCCCACCCAAAGCCAAGAAGATGATTGCTATCAGCATGATTACGCCTTTATTAGATTAGCTGTGCATTGTTTACAGGCTTGTGGCTCTGCCCATGCCAGCCTTGAACAAATACTTTCCAATGGGAGGGTGAAGTGATCAACTCAACAGCAGCTAAACACATGTTCCCTTATTGCTACATAAATGTGTTACTCTATAGGAGAAAATAAGGCAAATTTTTGAAAAATGTTCTAATTTTGACAAATTCCCTAAACTGGTTAGAGATTCAACTTAAAGTGTTGATCTGTTGTGGAGGTTGTGTGAAAATATGACAGTTATCCTTAATCAAATAGCCAAAGAGCCACACATGAAGTTAAAAAAAGACACATGCGTGGCCTCTTCCACTGACTGAGCAGAAGTTAATATGTCAGAAATGAGGAGGTGACACGTAAAAAAGTCTCCCCTGGGGGGGATAGCTCCGTAACAGCATTAAATCAACTACAGTAAATGCTCTCGGCCTGTTTTGTAGTCATGTGCTTATACAAGGAGCAGAGTATTCCTCCATCTCAATATCATCTATGTACAGTATGGACTTTTACATGATCTGATATAGAAGGAAATTGATATATTTGATCGAAATTGCACACAATCTGTTATTTCAAAGAGTATTTTTCTATTACATCCCAAAACCAGGGGTGACCCAGTTACACAGCAAACAGTAGGTAAAAGTAGGACTATTATTGGGGATTCATTTGTTTCATTCCAGTACTGTTAGAATTAATGATAGATGTTTAATTTGCAGTTTTTAAGTGAGAACGTGATGTGGTTTGATAGGCTATAACTGGTAATAAAACAGATAAAATATCCAGATTCTTCTGTAATGAGTGCAGCATAATCAGTTTTGAAGCCACGGTGAAAATGGAGCCATTTTGCCACAGTTGCAGCTCATATTAGCACCACGCCAAATAATGAAGACATGATCAGAGGAGAGAAATGCTCTGCCAGCGTCTGTCTCCTCCATGCCAGTGCATGGGGAGAAGGGAAAGGTAGTGGGCAGAGCCAACTTTCCACTCCAGCTGGAGAGCTGGTGAGAGGCATTGTTTCTATCATCTCCTGCTGTCAGCCCTTGTAGTAGCTGGTCTGTAAGACTAGCCACTATTTCAAAATAGCATTGAGTCATCTTGCCAGACACTTTAATGACCTACATGCTGGATTCTTATAGTACAGTAGGTACCTGGCAAAATCAAGCTTTTGGTTTTTCAAGTCTTCAAAATGTTCTCCTACCATTTTCTCTGGAACATACTGTATTAAAGGCAGACAGGAGATTGCTAGCTAATGTGGTTGATATTTCATTGGAAATATTTATTCCATAGATAAACAAACAATTCTCACACTTATATCTAGATGTGAATTTAATTTAAATATGTATTTATGTCTCACACTTTCACTTGTGTCTTGGGCCACTGATTTTTGCTGAACGTGAAATTGTTCCCTCTAAGCAGCATCCTCTACAGTGACTCACTTCATTGCCATGTAAAAAGGAGTCCATCAATATTCCAGTCACACCTACGGCTGCTGGTCAAGTCACTGGTTCACAGAGCTTCACTGTCCCTTTCTCTGTCAATGCTGTCTCTGACCACACTTCCTTTCCCTCTCGCTCTGGCCATCAGCAACAAACTTTGCCTGGATTAAACAGACATTACCTTTCATAAGTGTAAACTACCACCCTCTGTTGGCCATGTCAGGGAGCTCAAATATCAAGCTCAAACCATTAAAATACTGTTTAGCATTGCACTCAGCCTCAGTGCAAGCATAGGTTCATCCATAGCCAACAATGTCAGTTTAAACATGCTGTTCTGGAATATTATTCATTATTTAGGTGTCACTTCTCAGTCAATTTATTTGCCTTAGTTATAGTTTGTTTGGTTACACTTTACTTGAAGGTATCTACATAACAGTGGCATGACACTGTCATGAACGTGTCATAAACATTATAAACAAGTCATAAACATTTATGACATAACGCTTCTTTTAGTAAGTGTCATTCGGTTTTTGCCATGACAAGTTATGGTTATGGTTATGGTTATGGTTATGGTTAGAGTTAGGGTTAAGGTTCATGTGTTCATGACACTGTCATGTCACTTATGTAGATACCTTCAAGTAAAGTGTTACAGTTTGTTTAAAGGAAAGACATTGACTTCAAAAAATTCCATTTGTGGCTATGAAAGATTAATAATTGTTTTAATCAGGGGTTTGAGCCCAGCTTACTTTTATGAAATGTAGTGCCTTTTTATTTTGTTGGTATTGTATAGTCTAGAAATGCAATAAAATAACCTATACTGATTCAAATCTACTTATATATATAATATATATATATATATATGTATATATATATATAAAAAACACCTACTTCTTTTTTTGTGGTTTACTCTCTTTAGGTCCAACTGGCTGAAGCCTTGCTGCGGTCGCCGAGTGGCCCTGTGGCAGGTCTGTCTGCTCAGCGCTGGCTTCAACTGTATCCTGGTGGCCTGTGTCATCCTGGTGGTGCTTTTCCTGTCCTTGGAACTGCTCATAGACACCAAACTCCTACAATGTAAATAGTGTGCATGGCTACGTATTTGTTTCTCCTATTATTTTTTATCGAGGGAGAGGTTTGCAGAGCATGCATATTCTTCTCCAGCAATACACTGTGTGACGTTCATAAAACACCTGGGAGGCATCCAGTGCAGCGTGCAGGAGCAGCTCCACTGGAGTAGTGGGAGTTAAACGCTTCAGTGTCCTTGATCATTTAACTAAATCTTCACTAACTCCGTTGGTGCTTTTCCTCACTGTGACCTACGCTCAATGGTGTTTTAAATCCCCAACGTCTCCTTCCAGGCAGCACTGCAACCGTTGACTTCAAGGCACCTAACCCTAACCCTAACCTTAACCATAACCATAACCATAACCATTGCCTAATCGACTTCAAGGCATTGCTGCGACCGTTGACTTCAAGGCACCTAACCCTAACCTTAATCCTAACTCTAACCATAACCTTTGCCTAATCCTAGTGCCTATTGTCTCCTTCCAGGCAGCGCTGCCTGGAAAGAGACATTGGTGGCTTAAAACACTGATAAACATGACCCACAGTACCTGCAGACAGGTTCAGATTGTTTTTACTCTTATCATTTGCTGTACAGCTACACTGGCACATTTTTACACTCATGGTTTAGAGGCTATACCTTGTTATGGTCAACATAATGACATATAAGGAAGAGCATATCACAGTTAAAAGGTCCTGGTTTAAAAAAAGTGTTGTACTTAAATACAACATTGAGGTACTTGCACTTTAATATTTCAGTATTTTAATTTTATGCTACTTTCTACTTATAATTCAGAAGAAAAATATTGTACTCTACAACATTCATAGTACAATTATAGTTACTGATTACCTTCCAGATTCATATTTTTACATAAAAACTATAAAATATAAATACCACAACATTATATAAAACAATATATAGTTAAATATTAAACCAGTGCATTCCAACCTTTTTGTCTGGAGCCCCTTGTCACATTTCAGTTGTCTATGACTCGTTAGCAGTTCCACCAAAGTGACATTTCCCCTCTAAACGTCTCACATGGTTTCATTCAAATAACTGTTCAAGGTCCCTGACCCCAAGGTTTAGTGCCGCAGGACTATACTATACTGTTATTTAGGTAAAGCATCTTACTGTACTACTTCTTCCACTATATTGACTTTGTGTGTTGTGTGTATACTAGTGGATAAGGGGCCCTAAACTGTCCATAAATATGACTTAATAAATACCGAATACTGTGACAGTAACATACTGTAGACTTAAACCATAAGAAACTTAAATAATCTACACACAAGTCACAAGTGTGAATTTGAATTTGGTTCCTCATTCTATTTTACTACAGTACATACAGTAGGGCAGTTTACAAAGATTCATGTCTGAAGATCCATTACTTATAAGTAATCATCATAATGTGAATGCATTTTGTGTCCACTCTTTCCATCACTGCTGTGTTTGTAGTCTTGCCAGTCACAGAGGAGCTGGTGGTGCTGGATGGTAAATGGTTGTGATGGAGAGTGATGGAGAAAGGTGATAATGAACCAAGTCTCTTTTCAATGGCAGCAGGCACACGTCCCCATTGATTACTGGCCAGCATCCAGTTCTGATGATACCTGAGTCTCGCTGCGGTGACTGCAGGACTCTAGTCACTTCTGATCTATTGTAATCCAGTGCTTTGTCTGCTGCCACTCCTGCAAGACAAACACTGGAGTGGGCAATAAGGTGGGAGAGTGAGGGAGTGAGTGCACTCCCTCACTAAAATTAGTGGCATAGGACATGGGTAGTACATGTTGGCACTGTGGATTCATGGATGAACAGAAGGGTTTCTAAACTTAAATTCTAATTTGATTTGCTTACCTCGTAGATATAGGAACACCTTGTTTCATTGTATCGGCTCTTATGTGCTCCTCTTTGGAACTTTGCAGGTTAACATTTGTCCACGTTTCTTCTCTCAACAGTTTCCAATGCTTTCCAATTTGCCAGCATTATACACTGGATCAGCCTTATCATCCTGTCACTCTTCTTTTCAGAGGTAAGACATACATATTGTTGTCCATAGGACCTTATTTATGGTACCACCATAAATACAAATCCTAAAGTAATCATATAGTTCTCATTCTGTTATACCTTCTTGCTCTTGCAGGATATAAATATTCACAATTTAATTAAACTAAACTAAACTTTATTTAACTGTAGATTGTATGCTAGCAATACAAACCAGGTACAGGCCAAAGGGAAGTAGAGTATGTGGCTGCCATTTAATTTCCTCTATCCTCTCTATTCTAACGTCTAGTCAGGATTCAGCCTTAGCTTCAGAAATACCTTGAGGCTGGATAGCCAGTGAAATGTGTATTGTGTAAACCCTAATTGTAATTAGCCTTAATAAAATTTGAGCCATTGTGCAAAAAAATAATGTCTTATCACCACTCGAGAATTGTGAAAAACAAAATGGAGAATTTGGCCCACAGGCCTCCACTCCAGTGCAAACCAATTACCCTGACAGCCTCAGCCCCAATGCCCTAACCCAAACATTAATTACTAGTGAGCCTGAAGGAGCAATAATTAAAGCTGAGCTTAATGAGCAGTGGGGATGGGGTTACAGTGATACGATCCATCCAAACACCTCGCCCACTGACATCACAGAAGAGTCATCTGGGAACGGTGTTAGATAGATGTAGTATATCACCAACCGGTCCCACTGCACCAATCAGAAAACAGGATTCGAAAATGTGGGCGGAGTCCCTGCACTTCTCACTTGACACCAACACTGTTGTCAGACATGCACTCCGGATGATGGATTAGCAGGACCAGTCGTACATGACACCCTGTGCTAATTGGAGTGTAAATCAATGGCCTTGCTCAACAAATGGTCCCGCAACCAACAGCATTTTTTAGATTAGATTACAAATGTTGCATTGTTCTTTTGTAGGTCAACGATCAAGATCAGGAAACACATTATAGCCACAGATTTAATAGCTTTATCAAAGAGATAAAATGCTTTTGAAAGGAGAGTATTCTGTCTTCTTTGTGATGTTTCTTTGATGTGTCAAATGCAAATCAGTTATATTGTATTCATGTATTGTATGTGTGCACAAATTTCCTATTTGGTAGCGGCAATATATTTTACACTAATCAAACACAGTTATTATTTAAAATTTGTGGCTACTTTTAGGGTGTCTACTGCTCACATAGCATTCTAGCATAGTGATTATTCTCTTCTTTTATTTGAAGAATAAAATTGTTCCACACAGGCCTCTTCTCAGTTTCTAGTCTGTGTTCACAAGTCTTGACAAAGGGTGTTGGATGTAATGACAACTCAAAAGACTAAGAATATCACAAGAGCTTTTTATATGTATCTGCATACTCCCTCACCTTATCTATTTTAATGCTTTCATTTATCTCTCTCTGTCTGTCTTAGACTGTCTTCAGAATTGTAGTGCTCGGGATCTGGGACTACATAGAGAACAAAGTTGAGGTTTGTGCTGGTGTTTATTAGCAGATTTTGATGACCAAATATATATATATATATATATTTTATATTTCCAATATTATATATATATTTATTGTTTTCTTTTTTCCCCAGAGCTTACGCCTTAGAAATAGTTCAACATCTTGGAAAATAGGCTTTACACACACACACACACACACACACACACACACACACACACACACACACACACACACACACACACACACACACACACAAACAACAACAGCAACATTTGCACATATTTCAATTTTTGTGTGTGCTTGTGTGTGTGACCTCTCAGGTGTTTGATGGTGCTGTCATCGTGCTGTCCCTGGCCCCCATGGTGGCCTCCACGGTGGCCAATGGGCCCAGCAGCCCCTGGGATGCCATCAGCCTCATCATCACTCTACGCATCTGGAGGGCCAAGAGGATCATTGACGGTGAGGCAGGCAAAAACATTGTGTCCATCAAATGAGTCTTATTAAGAGGCCTGTATGTGAGACCAATTAAAGTTGAGGAGCAACTCAAGGAAATACCCAATCTTTCTTAACTCAAAAGGATTACACAGATGCATAGAAATCTGTTTGCCTTAAAAGAGCTAAATGACCCTATTCTCTCCATGATTATACAAATGATTTACTATTGAGAGCAATATAACTATTGATCATCCCTCATAGTAAATTGATGCCACTTTGCTACTCTAACTTGTATTGATTGTAAGGGGATGGTTAAGTAGATTCAGAGAGGCCGTAATGAATATATTGGTTGTTCTCCCCAATGCTAATGCAGACCGGTTCGATATCTGTTCAGAGGTCACCCTCACCACGGGCCTCTGACTGCATACAGGATCAGCTGCACACAAACTAAACAGGAACTCAGTGTGCAATTTGTTCTTCTCCAGTGAGATAGTGGATGAGTAAAGGGCTGTTTTCCCTAATATTTCCCCTCAAAGCAATAGTTGGACATTTTAAGAAAATACCCTAATTTGCTTTCTGGAGGAGTTAGATGACGCAACAGCCAGCAGCTGGTTTGCTTAGCTGAGTACAAACACTGGAAACAGATTGAAGCTCTGTCCAATAGTAACAAAATCAGCCTACCAGCACCTACCACCTCACAAATTAACATGTTATATCTTACTTGTTTAATCCATACAAAAACAAGGGGGTTGTGCTGCAGTCTTTATGCTAAGCTAAACAACTAGCTGTAGCCTTACGTGTGTATTGATCTTGTCATCTAACTCTCTACGAAAAAGGTAATAAGCATGCTTCCCAAAATGTAAAACTATTCCTTTAAATATGTACTTAATAGTTACTTGCCATTCCAATGTACTTCTTCAGCCTCAATGATGGCTACATACATTATAAACAGATGGTTCTTTTATTGTCTTAATGGAAACTGTTTTTCTTATTAATTTAGAATTATTTTTATATATGATTCTAAGGTCCTAAATAGACATTTCTGTCTTGGTTGATTTCAGGATGGCTTTAGTCTAGAATCTTAATCATACATGAGCACATAGTTTTATTGGAACAAATATATTGAACTAAAAGGGACACATCATAATGAGATGATTAATCAACTCAGGAATCAATAGAATACAGCTTTCAACATCATTGACTTACTCTGGTAAAGCATGTTCAGCAGGACCATGTTTCCTGCTTCTTAACATGCAACTGCAGTGTTGGTTTTCAGGGAATAAACTTGTGATTTTCTTTCTGCACACCTCGACCTGTTGGGTTTGATATTTGTGAGTGATTGGGTTTCCTTATTAGGCAGGCGGCAACACACCTCAGAGGAAAAAAAATCACACTCAGACCAATAAATGTACAGCTGAGGGACCAGCTTGGTTATTGTAGGGGAGAGATTGAGTCTCTTGCCGAATTAGCTTGACGTATGAAGCTGCGATGTTTGTGTCAGTCCGATGGGAGTGGAAACACAGAGGAGTGAACTGCAGCAGAATTTCTAAGGACTAGAAAGCAGAATTTATTAGCAGAGTGATATATCTGATAGAAATATGAGCCTCCCAAACATGTAGAAAATAGGTGATCCAAAAAATAATAATACTGAAATGTTAAATCTTCCTTACCATCTTCAGATACATATGAAGACAATGGAACCAATTATTGTGCTAGTTGTAATAATGGCTTTTAACAGAGCCATTTTACCAAGTCACCAAATTCCATAATAGTGAATAGATGGTGAATGATGAGAAAAAATGTTTCTAAGGGAATATACAAAGTAGCACAATACTCATAGACAGAAAACTGATTCACTTAAAGTACTACATCAGTTTAAAATGCAGGAAAAACGTTTTTTGTGTGTTGGTGTATAATCTAAGTCCTACAGGTTTGTGTGAACAGTAACACACTTGACTCCAGGTGAGAGAAGAGAGTGTTAGCATGTGTGAAGTTGTGGTGTGAATTACACTGTTATGCATGCAGCTGTCAGTTACACACACACACACACACACACACACACACACACACACACACACACACAGTATAATCATGGAATTGTCGCTATACACTTGCAAACACATATTGACACAGATACAATATGCAGGAGCACTAATGTATTACTGCATATTGTGCGGCTAAATAATGAACTTGTGATTTATCTTTTCATGCATGTTTGAATTCTGACTGGACTGGCCCCATCTGATATCCCCACTTTTGCAATGTGTTTGCCAACATGACTATAAATAGGTACAAGGAGCATGTGGCGATGGCTGTGTGCTTTGCTCTGCCCCCCCACAGTACCCGAAAGGCTGTTTCATTTTCCTCCTAGTGTTTTGACAAAGCCGGCACTTGGGTCTTGTAATAATACAGATCCACAATCTCAACAATAACAGAATTGGACATGTATAACTACTGATTCTGTTTCACCTCTTTATGTTGCCCATAACAACATTCCCCATCAGAATACATAGTACAATATGCATGTGTGACATAATATCATGTGGCTTACAAATGTGATCACAAAGAGGTGTGAGTCTGCCACCTGTGATAACAACAGGTATCCAAATTTACTCTCACTATCCTTTTTTTAGGTACACCTTCCCATCCTGCTCCAGAAAGTGTGTCATGTAAAAATAAAGTGTGCAGTCAGATTGTAAGAGGTGGCGTTACTTTGATTGATCAAGACATAATTTAAGTGTTTGATGCATCAATTCCAACATGACTGCACATTATACTTCCTATACCTGACCCGGAATCATTTAATAAATATATTAAAAATAAAATTAATGAAGTAATACATAAATAAACAACCAATCAGCTGCTGTTAGTATGAAAAAAAAAAAGATTGGTGGGTGCTGATGAGAGTTAAATTAATCAAGGTCACAGGAAAGAAACAAGATTGATTCAAGGCTGGCCAAAGTATGCTGGCAACACTTTAGTGATTTCCATTTTAGTACACAGAGGAGTGTTTTAGCATCATTTGAGGTACATCCCTTCATATCTGCAGTCTATAAGGCTTGTCTTTTTTTTATTGATTTTACTGTTTTTTTTAATTAAAAAGGTTAAACTTTTGGCAATCATTTCACAACTTTTATTCTATAATCTTTGGAAAGAAATACAGAGGTCCAGACCTCGTGACCTCAATGGTGGGTATGGCCTTGATGTTAACACAGTAAATACTTTTTGGTTTAAGCAGAATGGGATGTTCAGTGTCAATCTGGGCTGCAAATATACAAAAACTTAGTGATGCTGTCAAGTCAGCATGAAACAAGATCCCTGTGGAATATGTTCAGCACCTTGCAAAATTCACTCAGTACAGGTATGGGGTTACTGGTAGCCAGTAATTAATGAGGTTTGCATATGTGATGATGACGGACATATATGGAGCAAAGGACAAATGGTCAACCAACACTGACCCTTGACCTTAAGGTACTCAATGTATTTTACCATAAATACCTTCAGCAGCTGTCTTAATAAAGTCATATTTTTTCATTTAGTAAGACTTGATGCCTCCTAACACACCTTGCAATCCGTTTCAGACCATTTCATTTTGTAGTTTAGTCTTTGTTTTAACTCTCTCGCTCCCCCCCCTCTTCCATGTTAGCATATGTGCTACAAGTCAAAGTTGAGATGGAATTGGAGATCCAGCAGTGTGAGAAGACCAAGGCTGTGAGAGAGGAGCAGCTGGAGCGTCTCACTCAGATCTGCCAGGAACAGGCTGTGAGTACCAATTCACCACACATTTAACCTAAATTAGCTTGTAAGAAAATGGGTGTTGGAGAAGGGGGAAGTGGATCATATTGCTGAAAGGTTTCTATATAGCTATTCTACACTTGTTTCCACTTTGAAATTTGGACACTATTGGAATCTGTCCACAGCCTCAGTACTGCATGATGATAGAAATGACAGTGACTGAGTTGAATATAACTGTAAAGTTAGCCATAGTCACACATAATTACTGTGGGCTTATATTGTATGCCAATAGTAAAAGTGTTCCAATTCAATTATAGAAGTTTGTCACTCACCTTAGTCGATTTATAGTCATATTATAGTCGTATAGCCATCCAATCTTTGAAAAAAAAATAAAAAATAAACCTGTCATGGTATTATGGTTTACTACAGTTATAGTCTGATTAAGGCCACATAAGCCCATACTAAATTGCCAGTTCATCTTCCACCAGAGGAGGGCAGCAATACCTTACAAACAGGTCCAGTCTTTCCACACATTTCATTATGATTCCTCAGAGCACACACTTGGAGAAAGAGTAATACATACCTCCTGTATGTATAGTTTGTAAAAATGGTCGCTTTAATAGGTTTTAATAGGTTTGCATGTATTCTCCAGGCCCAAAGCCCTGAAATCAATACACAGAGACATCACCGCTGTAGATCAACGAAGCATACAATTTACCCAACACATAATTAGATGATGCACTTGGAGTAAACTATTCACAATTAGCCTTGATGTTTGTCTATACACATTATGTTACTGTAGTCTTTATTGTATTTTACTCCACAAATTATGTAAACCATAATCTATATAGGTGTTTTCCCTGTTTCGAACATATGCATAATGCTAACAGAGTATGTGACTCTCTTGTGTTCTTGTGTGTATGTATAATGTATGCAGATGACGTTTTCTCTCCCTCCCTTGTGTGCTCGCCTTTTCACCTGCTCCTGTATTTTTGCCACTCCATCCTTCCTTGTTCTCTCTCTTCCTTCCTTCTGTTTTGTTTCCCCCTCCTCTTTCTTTCTTCCTGTCTTTTTATTTTCCTGCCTTCCCTATCCTTTTTTCCATTTCTGTCCTTTTCACTCATACTTTTTAAAATCCATTTCTACTTTCTCTCTTCCGTCACACTCCAAACTTGCTGCTTTTCCTTTCCTTTTTCTGTGAATACACACCAACCATCTCCAGTTTGAGATCAGGCAGCTGAGGGCCCATCTGGCCCAGCAGGACCTGGACCTTGCTGCAGAACGTGAAGCAGCCATGCAGATCCACCATGTATGGAGCAAACAGGGCAGGAGTTTTCAGGTTGTAGAAGGCTTGACTCCTGGGGAGTCTGATGATGAAGGCAGCCAGAGAAACCCCAGGGAGCCTCATGCTACTGCAGGTACAGTATGGTCTCTAAAAAGAGAGTTTTTTGGGACTTGGTTGCTAGATACAAGTGATGGCCAAATGAAGACACATGATGTGAACAATTTTCTTTATATTCTCAGCCCACTTAATGGGGCTTTTGTTTGAAAGAAAAAGGCTCAAGGAATGGCAATTCAGTGTGCCTTTAAACCTTTGTAAAACAGAGAGTGCCATCTAGTGGGGTTTAGAAAATAAATAAAATGGTCCAGAGAAGCTTTATGAGGTTAGATACTGAAAACACTAAATGTAAAGTGATTAGGTTTTATAAACAGTGAAATAAAGCATACGTACTAAACAGATGAATGGCAAGGAATGTAAGAAAGAAAACAAAATATTTTTTATTCATTCCCTCTGATACAGATTTTGGCTCCAAAATGTCCTGCAGTGAGGTTAATGCATTAGGTGAGGATTAAAAACCCTGTTTCAAAAACTGAAAATGAATGCATCTAAGACAAAATCCTGTGGCATTAAAAATATAGGTACCATACCAGGTGCAGTGTTTGCTTGAGAAAGCAGCATGACAAACCAGGAGAGAGGTACAGCATAAAGTATGTACATGATTATGAGGAACAAAAAGTCCCTAACAGTGTAACATCAGGTGAACTGGATGCCAGAGCAGTGTAAAGTTAATCTGGAGAAGTAGCCCTGGAGCATCTTCGAGGCCAGGCTCTTAGCCCCTCCACACTCACACACAACACCCATCTGACCGCAGGCACATTGGGATCAATATGAGGGCAAAATAGCTTTTAGGATCTAGTGAATCCTGGAGAAAACAAGCATGTTCTCTGACACTATGTGAGCTTGGATGGGCTTCTGTCATGCCCCAACTATCTCTCCTACCGCCCCCTTCGTGGTGAGGCTGACCCAGCCAGCCCAGACCACATGGGCTATTTCAGGTACAGAGTGCTCTGTGCATTGGGCCTTGTTCGGGGCTAGTGGGCTCCTGTCAACATCTGTTCCCCTTCACCTGCAAACCACAATAGGGCACCAGGAGGCTCCACGGCGGCCACAATATTACCCCAAGGGCATAGTGGGAAATCTGGCTCTCAGAAACAAGTGGGGCTTTTTACAGGAACATGGTCACTGGGATAAGCACTTAGGCCACAGGGCTCCAGTCAGGTCAACTCAAATCAAGCCAAGCTTATTTGTAATGCTCAATATTGCAGATGCAGTCTCAATGGGCTTCTCTCACACTCACCTGCATGGTGCTATCAAACGACCAAGAACTCTTATCAAGGCCTTCATAAAAATGAAAGTCCCAGGAGATTGAGGGTTTTGTCACCTTAAAGTACCAAACCATGTAGATTTTAGGAACATCCGGTGACAATCAGCGTTAATCAATGAGCCAGTGGAGTTTTCTCTCAGATAAAGAGAGAGGGTTGTAGCCAAGCTATTGGCTCTGTGAGGCTTTACTACAGCAGTGCTTTGAGCTAAATGCTAACATGCTCACAATAACAAAACGACATGCTGATCTTAAGCAGGTATAATGTTGCAATGTTCATTATCTTAATTTAGCATGTTGGCATGCCAACAGTTGCTAATTAGCAGCAGCACAAAGTGCAGATGTGGCTGATGGGAATGCCATTCATTTTGCAAGTCAAACCAAACCGATGATGGCACTAGATGAAAAGTCAGGGGATCACCAACGTTATTACAATTTATTCTAAGAGGGACATGAAAGTCTGTACCAAATTTGATGGCATCCATCCAGTAATCGTTGAGACATTTCACTCAAAACCACAAATGTCAACCTGCTGGTGGCCCAAGAGGAAAGTTTAGGGGATGACCAAAGTTAGTAAGCTTCATCATTCTCATCCTCATGGCTTAAAAGCCTATATGGTAAATTTTCCAAACTGTCACTAGTAAGTTAGCAAAATCAAAGTCTGTTTTCTTTTTAATCTAAAATAGTAATTGCCTGTTTTGATGTACTGTATCTGTATGCAGTGGTTGCTTGTCTTCCTCTCACCCCACTTTACCTGTGGTGTCGAAGTGATATTTCACTCATCAAAATTATAGTTCAGATTTTAACTAAAGGGACCTCAGCATGTCACCTCTTTTTTTTTTTTTTTTTTCAGACGAGCAACCTGGTAACTTGACTGTCACTGAAAGAAGGGCAGAGCCTTTAATGTATGCTGGACAGCCCATTCTTTTTCCTTAAGACTCATGTGTTATTAATTGTGGAGTGATTGTCTCAGTCTTGTTTTAGTGAGTGCAATGCTTCCTCTCCAGGGGTGGTTCAGGGATTAATATTTTATACTGAAAAATAAATGAAATTACCCATCAGAGTCTGCAGCATGTCTCACGGGACAAGGGCTAGCACTCAGGGTACTCTGGGTTCGCACTCAGCCAGCGGACAGTGAGCTCAAGACCAATCAAGCGGACAGAGGAGCATAGCAGATCACAGCCATTCACCACACACACTGAGGCCTGCTAGACTGGAGGGATCTGTGCCTGAACAAAGAGCTCCCACTCTCTCATTTCCCCCCATTCCTCTCATCCCTGAAACCAACCCCACCCTGTCCCTGTCCCAGTTTATTTCTGGTGCACTAGGGTGCAGCTAATGCACAGCGTAGCAGTGCGTGTTCCTGACCACTTGACAATAAAGTACCCGTGGCCTGGGGCAGAAGTCATCTCTGTCAATATTTTGTTGTAAACATAAGAGATATTTTCCATTTGCACTAGTTTGGGTGGTTAACACTGAAATGGACCTACGGACAAAAATGTATGAAATCCAATTACAGTCACTGCCACACAGAGTATTAGCAGTATAAGTCAGTCACACTATATTATACCCTAATTTGACTGGTCATTTCCTGTTATATACTTGCAATATATGGTCCATTCTGTATTCATATTATATATAAAATAATATTTATGTAGGTCTAACAGTATTTGATGCATGTTTTTAATTTATTAATGTATAATTCAAAATTTCAACAACCAGACATCACAATCAAAACTGTGATAACAATAAAGTTGTAGTAACAACAGTGACAGCAGAAATATTTGGCATATTATGCATATTTATACAATGTAATATAATATCGTAGAAACTGTAAAACATTACAGGACAGACAAGATAAAACACATGACATACTGTGTGGACGTATCAGTTTATGTCATGGAGTGGTAGTGAAGAGGGAAAAAAATTAGATGTAAGTATGGAGGTACTGTAGGAGGAAGGCTCTCCTGTTTTCCAAAGAGTTCATATTTTTCCGATTGCACATGCAGCAAATTTTAGTAAATCTGTCAGCAGGTTTAACCAATGACTTATGTACAACATTTTTAGTTGTAACTCATAATCAGATTTTGGACAAATAAGAGGAACTGAAAGGTGTGTGATGTATAAATAATATCATCTGCACGGTGGTATAATTTTGACTGGGTGATGGGGAAAGCATCAGAATCCAGGATGCAGACAGAGGTTTATTAAAGAGTGGAAACAGTAATAGGAATGATGGGCATCCTTGTGTAGCTATGGTATGGGAAATATATGAATACAGTTATTGTTTTTAATAATTAAAACATGTAACAGAATAATATACATGCTTGCTCCATAGAGGAGTTTTTTTTTTTATATATAGATTACATTAAACGAAATCACCGACTTTAGCAACACAGTTGGGTGTTGTTATTCGCAAATATTAATTATGTAAATTCCTTTATTTATTTATCTTTTTTATTTTTTAACTCAGATCCGGTTGTGCGTGATGATATGAACAACTACATCAGCCAATACTACAGTGAAGCAAGCAGTGGTGAGCGAACACCTACAGTATTTACCACTCCACTACATGTTCGTTAAATTAAGTAAAGCAGTGACTCAGGTTACTTAGGAAAAACCTTCATAGGTTTGGTCATAGATTTGTCTGATGCAGGTGATCAATTGTGATAAATATTCAAATGGAAACCCAAAACTTACCTTATTTAGCTTGGCTTTTGCCAGACAAAAATTCTTTTTATAATGTTATTCAACACTTGAAATTACCATAAATTTACATTTAGCAAAAAAAATTAGGAAATCTGTTGAGTAAATATCTCAGACCTTACCACAGACAGCAGCATACTGTAATTCATTTACAAGTTTTGTCAATATGACTGACAGATAGTACACTGGTATGCACTTGTTTCGTTTGAAGTGAAGGGCTAATTTGTTTTATCTGTGTTGACTTTCTCTAAATGTATAAACCGTCTTTCAAGATGCTGGAGCTTCTGGCTTAGGTGCCCGGGTCATCACCACGGCAGCCATCGACGTTCACCTCCCCACCAATTCAAATCCCATCCAGTCAAACTCGATGCTTGGTGAGCGGGTGGGCAGCGGCGTAAGTGACGCCTCAACCAGCATATCTAGGTCCAGTGGCAGCCAGACGGCCCGCCCCCACAGCCTGAGTAGCCACACCCCGGGTTCGTCTATGACGGACTGCAGCAGCAGCACAGCTCAGGACCTCAGTCTGAGCTACAACACCCATCGCTGGTGCCCTCCTTCCTTCTCAGGCCAGGACCCCAGCAGGAACCCTTGCAGGGACCCCAGCATGGTGGTGCAGGAGCTACTCTCCTCCCTCTGAGGACTCCTGCCTTGCTCAAAAGGGCCTGGTAGTAGACCCTGTCAACCTTAAGCTTCCCAGCCCTACTGGCTCAGAAAAGGCCAGCCCTGAGCTGGACAACAGAATAAACATCTTCAACCGCAGGAACCAAGAGGAGAGACGAGGCCGGGGAAGGGGGTGTGTGCTGTTGCAGACTAAGCCACTGATCCACCTGCAGGGCAGCACCACTGAGCCGTCCCTGGAGGAGAAGTACAGGCTCCTGGGACCAGCTGACACACCTCTGGGGCACATGCCTGATACATAGGCTACATTTACACAGAAACAAGTATTTTCTTCTTTTACTGCCACCCTGTTTGGCACATATCTGAACTTTTGTGGCAGGCCAAACCTCATGAGAGGCACATAAGATTTAAAATTTTTAAATTGGATTTTTCTTTTTGCTGTGTAAATCAATCTTAGCCAATCCTGAGCAAGCTTTCACCTTAGCTTCCAGTTAACACTGATGCTCCTTAATTTGACATGTTTAGAGGTCAATAGTAGAAATGACAATTAGAACTCTTAGGCCCTTTGCCATACCTCCCTGTTCCTCCTTGATGGATTTTTGAAATCAGAAATTCCTGGCATAGCACAACAAAGACTAGAACATCCCAGTAAGGGAAAGTCTAATGTGTTCTTGGACACATTCTTCATCAGGAATCCTCACTTTGAATAGGTCCTAAATGCACTGAACTTTACATTAATTAAAACCAGCAAGGGGCCATTCAAGCCTATACTGAACAAAAACTTTAATTCTGAATCATGTTACAAACCAAGACACTGTTCTCTGTTCTTGGAATTTCAAACAGTTAAAAGGAGTGTTTTTTATTGGATTTTTCTTGTTATTCTGTTTATTTTAATTTGTATGATCAACTTTAAACATCAGTCATGCTGTTCTTTGTTCAAACAGCCACAGGGTAAATATGACTGGCTTAACTATACAGCAACAACTGGCAACAGCCAATTTCTTTTTTTTTTACCTTTGCCTTTCTGTCACCTATTTGTTTGATTTGAAACCATGGACCATCATTAGAATTAATTGAATAGCATTTTTGTTTTACTTGTAAAAAAAAAAACATAAGTAGGGTATATTTGTGTGGATGAACTGAAAAGGTAAGTGACTGGATTCTTCACATGAAACTAGATTGGAGTGCTTGTAGCATGAACCTTTAAAACATATGTGCCCTAAATGGCAAGCGAATTCTTTGCACTTTAATGTTTACAGACACTTTTGTGAACTTGATATGGAGGAAGTTATTGCCAAATGCAGGTGTTGTCTTTTGAATGAAAATAGCAAAAATAAAAGTTAGTATTTCCCTAACTGCGTTCAGTTTACTGACTCTTAAAGCTGTACCAAAGATAGTGCAGCATGATAAAAACACTGAGCGAGCTCTAATCAAATACGTTCTTCTCACAGGCTCCGTGTTACAATACACACTGTACACCATTGTTTCATTAGCATCATCTCCTTCTATGCATATGATTTTGAAAAATCTAAATTATTTAAGGTTATTAACATTGGAAGACCTGTCACAACAACTGCTAATTGGTCAAGTCATTGTAAGTGTGTCGTGAGAAGTATCAACCCCCCTAATTACCCTCTCATATCATTAATTCAGAAGATAAACTCCTGTACCATTTTGTTGCTTGTCAAATGTTTACAAGTATCCAGAGAATGTTTTAATTGTTAATAACTATTACGGCTGCAATTAATTAAGCTATCAACACAAGTGGTTTATGTTTTGAGAACTAAGTAGTTAATTTGCAGATCTGGGTATCTGGATTGTTTGTAACATACTTATTTAATTCAATTGTAAACGACACAGTACAAATGGGGAACTGAGGGGACTATTACAAATACTGTTGTGGTGCACATAAGAATATTATCAGTATTTACAAGGATTCTGTCTGCAGCTCTTTTTGGAGAAACAGAACTGAAGACTCAGCCCCCTAAATAACTGATTTGAAGCCCTGACTAGTGGCAATTTTAGACCCTTTTTAGGGGGGCTGTATTTATTGTTACACCTCATTATCATTTCATTTGATTCTGGTAGTCCATAACGGGACTTTCATAGTTTTTTCATATGTTTAATATTTTGCATTTATCTTACACTGTTGTAATAATAAAAACATATAGTCATTGTTATCCAGTGAAATTACTGATTTAGCAGGGGGAATCAATCAATGTATCACATTCTCATTAAGGGCTGAGCCCCCCTAAAGGTCTGATCCTAGAATCGCTCCTGGCCCTGACACTAAATTTAAATGACACTGACTGGTTGGATTGATGTTTAATAATGGTTAGTGCATTTCAAAAACTGCATCTTAAACCCAAGATAATTACTTTGCAAACTGCTAATGTTCTTTTTTCTTGCATTTACATTTCTATTTCATTTTTAGGGAGTATAGCAGGTGTATTTACATCGATAGAGCACAACATCTTTTCTCAATCAAGACTTGAGACAAATTGTTAAAACATATGTAGGCTATATACGACAACTGCAGTGTCTGGACTACATTAGCCCACTCTCTGGATGTTTATGACATTCACCCCATGACCACCATAGTTACCCTCATCACAAGTAAATGCTGATGGCCTATAGCCAATACTGGACGCCTTTTGTGTGAAGAGGCTGCAGCTACTGTATCATTTACAGATTATTTACAGTAGGCCACATATGAAGACTTGACTAAAGGACACCAAGGTGAACTAATCTAAAATGTTCTTTTATTTTACAAGAATCAATTTAAATTTTAACATTAATCATATGGTTCTTTTGAGTCTTAAAACAATGTGGGATTAACGGTAACCTGGTTTTATTTTTTTTGCCGCAGTCTGGGAACAGTATAGCTCAGCATTGTCTCAGTTTCCTACTGTACTATCATAATAAATAAGATAAAATGTTAAAGCAAATGCAAACATGTTGTTGCAAACAATAGCTTTAATACAAATGTTTCATTACAGATTAAAGAAGCCTAGCACCTATTTGAAATGCAACAGAATAATTCAAATAAATGTGAAGCAGCATTGTTATTTTGGAGGTCTATTTGTCACTTATTAGGAATTTATTTTATAAGTTATAAGTTTAATTCGGGTTTAATTAACAACCACTTCTTTAAAGCTTGAGTCATCTCTAACAGCCTAAAAATAGAATATATTAAAATAAAACTTTTTTATGTTCCACTGAATAAAGTTACTTCAAACAATGTTGCTTCAAGCTTTCCATTTTACTTTAAAGTCATCATCAGGAAAATGTAGAGGCGTTGGAAAACAACAACAAATCAGCAGGTTGATGATGTAACACTGGTGTTTAAATCCACCGGATCCTCAAAATCTTTTTTGGTATAAAAACAAAGGTTCCCCTGTTTTTAAATTGTCTTCAGCAGCAAATGGTGTTGTGTGTTTTTTTATTTTATTTTTTTATTTTTAAAGAGCCAACATGTAAGTTGATCACCTGGATCTGCAACCTTCTAGCTATTACTAGACCCATCACATCAATCTAGTTTACAAAAACAACAATGCCTATCTCATGCCATGGAACAAATAAATAAATAATGATCTGCTTGGCTCATGACACACACAAAGGAATCCTGTTGAATATGGGTGCCAAGGCCAGGCTCAGCCTCAATCGGTCACGGCTGCCTTGGTATTAATGTCTCAAGTGGAGGTGCTGCGCTGCGTCTAATCTCAACCCCTTCCAGCTCAACCAGCCATGTAAAAGAAGAGACAACTCGCTGGGTTCAACTTCCAGCTCCACCATCAGATACACTGCCTAGTGATGCTAAGCTAAATTATTTGTACACTGCTTATAAGTGTAAACAACGCTGATGATGGCTAATGCCTTTCCTCTGCTACGAAACGTCAAACGAAAGGTGTGCCTAAATGATTCATATAAACACAATTTGTCAATACGTATCATACCAGGTCAGTCTGAGTTAAGTGCTCTATTTTGACAGGCAGGGACAATGAGCAGACCTTTAAGAGACATGTTAAGAAGTAAATTGCTTTTGGGACCTATCCGACAAATCAGGAGGGTCCCTGTCACACTCACAGGAAGCTCAGTGTATTACCAGTGACCATTAGACACTTAATAATTAAAATGTTTTAATAATGGCACAGAGGGAGTTACTTTAACTGCATTAAGATTACATGATCATTGTTGATTTACATCTACTGACTCTGCCTGCGACTGAACAATAAGGTACCCTTCCTTCCTACAATATAGAAATATGTGAATTCTTCATAAAACACTGTAATAACAGCGTAACTGCGGGGGTGAAAAGCTGATCGGAAATCTGACACTACCATTAAGATTAGAAATGTTAACTCACTGAACGCAAAAACGCACTGAAGCACAAAGTTAAATCTTAATGTTAAAAGGCTGACTTTGAAATCACATATCAATTTATATTACTAGCTCCTTATATATGTCACCATACAAACTTATTACACCTCTATCCTATTTATTATTTCATGTATATTCTGTATGTGTGCTGTGTATCTGATATTTTGCTGCTGTAGCACCGTAATTTCCCATTTTGGTATCATCAAAAAGCTATCTATCTATCTATCTATCTATCTATCTATCTATCTATCTCACCTTGGAAAGATCGACCACCAAAATACAAGTCCAAGTTTTTGATTTTGAGTTAAGTTTTTTTTTCTATGATAGCTGTCACCCAGTACAAGGACAATGAGTTTGCATATAAAATAACAACCAAGTATCTTACCATTAAAATAAGCTGGTATTAATGCGCACATTTGATGTTATCAATTGCTTGTCCAAGAGGCATTTACTGAATCAACACCTAAGTGGTTTTGTTTATGAATGTGATTTATTTTCAAGTGTGTGGAAGAGATTTTGAATGCTGTCATAAGGCACAGAACAGCTGGGTATATGTTGAAAAAGGTCAATCTCATTGAGAACAAACAGATGTGGGGAGTTTGACTGCATTACTGCTGCGGTCTGACAGATTCAGAACACGTCTCACACAGGACACTCTTTCAAAAGGCTCTGAAGCAGGAGAAAAATACAAATAAATTATACATCATTCTTTAAAAAGCTTCTCAGGTTTTCTTTTTTTGAAACATATTTCTTAAGTGCACAGGATCCAGAGGTTCACTTGGTGGAAGGAATACACTCAGGAGACTGTTGTCATGGCTACAGAAGTTTTTTTTTTTTTTTTTTACATTTACATAAAACAGTTTTCTTCTGGTCCCCTCCCCTCAGATGCTTGTTGTGCTACCTGGGATAAAAGTGGGTCAAACTGGAACTGGAAACAAAACTCACTGAGTGACCAAGCTCAATCACTTCAGTCCTCTTGAGATAAAATATTAATTATTACATTATGTATTTTTTATTTGCTAATAAAAGGAACGGCAAACTATAAACAGCTATAAGACAGAAACTAATTCTTGAGTCTGATGGCTCATGTTAAGTTCTTTGGCTTTTTTTAAGTTCTTCCAGTGAAAAATACTGATAAGTTCTCATGTTGCTCCCTCATATGTTATAAGCAATAAGATGAAGACGTATATACGCCAAGTTGCTGATGTGATAAACATGAGGACACAGTCCTTTGGGAGATGGGACACTACATCACGCTGTGCTCCAAAGAACTGACTAAAATGATCTACAGAACGTCAAAATTAATTCAGCAATCGAACATGCATATTATGCATGACTTGCTATATAAAGTGTAAATTAGCAAACATTTTGAGTAAAAAGCCCAATTCTTCAGGGAAATGGCTGCCTCAGATTCAACATTTTTCTAAATAGCATTGAAGCCATGTACTAATTCATATTCAATGTCTTGCTTCTGCAACAAACGCATAAACATCCTGACCCAAACACTGACGGTAACGAGATGTAAGTGCATACTGAGTCAATGAAAATGAATGATTTAAGCACCTGCAAACTCATTTTTCATTTAGTTTTTCCACTTTATTTCAAATAATTGTTTCCAAATGACATGATTTGTTTATTGTTCTACTGTAAACATAAACTTTCTGAATGAATAAGAATTTTGAGTTTGGTCTTGTGAAAGTGTTATGATATATTATCCATATATGCATGAATATTAAGAATACATAAAATACAGTGTAGGTAGACTATAAAACACAATTTAACGTCAGTTTTGTGTGATCTGAATTACATTACTGTCTTTCATTGAGCCAGATGCTGAACTGCTGCTGAGATTACTGCAATGTACAGTAGAGCACCAGCATTTTCATAAACACACATGTAGACATATGAATGGAAAATAATTACTCCAATAGCAATACTTTTTAATTTAGTCATTGATAATCATAAAATACGTAAGTAATGTATCCATCTAAAACTAATTGACCAGCATCCATACTCTGAAGTGTTTCTCAACAAAAGTGGCTGTTTGACAACTTAAATCACTTGTTGGGGATTTTTGTACCAGTGAGTGGTTTTCCACGATGTGGAGGGTGATAGGCTGGTAAACTGCTCTTTTCCCCTTATATTTTTTAAGTCGTCTTAAAATTCTTGCTAGCTTTTAAGTTGCCAACTGGTCTACGGCACAAGCAGATATTTTGCAGTTTCTCTGGCCACCGGGCAGACACTGACATCAGCCGTCCTGGCTACAGTAGCCATCAACTTGGTCCGACTCGGTAGCCTCGGCTAAATCACTGTCCCGGCCAGAGCTCAGGGTGTCTGCCAGCGCGTGCTGGGGCCCTGCAACATTTCCATCTGGCCTCTGGGGAGTCGCACATCAATTGCTCTCAGCTAAATGCACTCACATATGAATATTTCAGTACAATTTAATGTTTCAGCTAAAGCCCCAAAGGAGCAGAGCATCAATTTGTGAACACAGTTCTCCTAGAGTTAAAAGCCAGGCCGGATAATACAGTATGAAAGGCGCTGTCAATCTAGAGGGCCTTTTTTTCACTTGAAAGACAGAAAAAAAGCATGCCCCTTTGCCTTCAGTATCCAGCTGCATACAGGCAGCGGCTCAAAGTTTTCTCTAGAAAGTAGTTGACTTTAGGGAGCAGCAGGCAGCTTTTGGTTCAACAGAGTCGCTGGTCGATTTGCCAAGCTCGGTCAGTTTTCCCAAAGCTCTGGTTGCCTGCCATTTGGTCTCCACATGCTCACACACGCTCACACACACACGCTCACACACACACGCTCACACACACACACACACACACACATACGGGTCTATGTGGATTAGCCGGACTTTTTCTCCAAACAGGCCCGGTGGTGGTTTAGATGGACTACCCTTTCCTGAGGTCCTAGAGCTATGGGAGTTAGATTAAAACACTCAAAAAAAATTGAAAAAAATTCAGGTCACTTTAGACTTCAGATACACCCTTCAGAGCGTGATACACACCACCTTAAAACTATTGTGGTTTATAGAGACAGTTCTCCTTTTGAAAAATATGTGATTTATAAGGTCCAAACAAACATTATTGGGACTTTAAAGGGACAATGACGTCACTTAAATAACTTGGCCTCATTAACATAAATACACATTAACCTGACACCACCAAGCGTTAATGGGACTTAATTATTATTTTATTGTACAACTCAAATATCACCATTGTTAATTGGTGACACTGACTAACAGCCAGATAGGAGCCTGTAACAGCTTAACAATAGATTGTCACACAACACAAGTGTCATGACAATAACTGATTTTAGCTTTTTTGCTCAAATCTCATTCTTACCCAACTTCAAAAGACCCATGGTTGATCATAACAAAAATAAATTAATAAGATGTAAAAATAAATAAAATAAGTGCTGGTTTACAGTTTGTTGTTATGATGGCCTCTTTGTATAATTCAACCTTATATTTTTGTACTGAACCTTTAAAATGGCATTATTACAACCTATAACAGGCTGATAACTTGTAACACAAGAGCCACACTTTTTAAAACATTAACACATACAGAAAAACACTACCACAACTGTCAGTGTTTTTAAATCTTTTCTTTTTGTGACTGCCTCTTTGCAGTTATTCCTCTATTTCTAACAAAGTCCCTTATATTTTGCACTGTTCTTTGTGCCAACACGGGATCTTCCACCAGTTTGCAGTGACTGCATTCAGTTTTGGTGGCCAGTTTCCCCTGCTTATATGATCTTTGAAGTGTCGCATTACTGCAGCGACCTCAGCCTTAGACCACACTTTCTTTGCCACTCTTCTGGATCCATGTTCTTTATCAGCATAATTCCCTGGAAGATAGGCAAACAAGAAAAAGATATATCACAAACAAAATGTGTTTTTTTCTTAATAATTCACTTTGGATATCAGTTAACTGCTCACTTGATGTGATTTCACCAACTTTACTAGCCCACATTAGAGTGTGGACAATATGGCGTGTATTAAAGTCATCAGCATTAAAACATTTTTAGAATGTCTTTGCTGTTCATCGGTTTAAGTGGCTAAACCTTTTGATATATGAATTAATTTAAGTACAGTTAGTAATACTACAATTAGTAACATGTCTTAAGTTATTTTGGCATTGTACAACACACCGTATTTTAAATGAAACAAAGACTAGGGGTTTAAGGTCTGATTCTCAGTATAAATCTGATTTCATAGGGTTAGCTAAATAGTGTAGGAACTTGGTCTGAAAGTTTAGTCTTGATATTGAAACCTAACACATAAAGTACGTAACAATCAGCCTAATACTACTTTTTAACCTCTTAGTCTTCCAGATTTTGTGACTCATTAATTTTGAGTCTTTTAACCAATTTGCCAAAAAGAGAATTAATAGAACATACTCATGGGCATCAAGAGAACATATGAAGAGAAGGAGGTAACTTTACTTTTATCTCAAATTCACTATACATTTTCTGATTATAAATTAAGTGTATTTGCTCCCTTGCAGACAAGATGTTTTGTACAAATGCAGTACAATTAAATTTAGGGCTATTTATTTATATCCCTTTCTTTAAGATTACTCTTGCATTTTGATAGTTGAAAACTTCAGACAGGAAACATCACAGAGATGTGCATAAATATCCTTAGGCGGTTACACACTGCAGGCGTGGGCGTGAGCGGGGCGTTTCTGTTGCATGTCAGCTGCGTGGATTTTGTCTGTCTTTCCCCACCAGGAAGGTGTCTGACCCCATTGATAAAATGAAATACCATGTTAAACATAAATATTGATACTGATTTGATTAAAGCAAAGACAACGTCGGCAATATTGAAGGCAAAATAGGCTACAGAATATTTCGTTTAGTATTGACAGGTGCAATACTAGAAAATTGATTAAAAAATATTTTACATTCATATAGGCCTAGGCCTATCTGCATTTATATCAAAACCTAGAGGCTTTCAAACATCAACATGTCATTTGTTAATATGGATTTGTGTCTAAATGACATATAAACATCTTTTCCTATTCTATTTTGCCTGGAAACGCTTCCAACACGCTCGCGTATCGCGAAAAATAGGGCGTTGGTTCTATTTCTAGCATGCACACATCTCAGACGCGTCTCGAGCCGCGCCTGAGACGCGCGTCTCACGCAGGCAGTGTGTAAGCTCTAACCTGTTACCATGGGAGCTGAAATATAAACGGACACGCCACGCGGCTGACACGCTCGCGTGACGCGTCCAGTGTGTAACCGGCCTTAGATGGAATCCAACTGTGGATGGTGCAGTTTTGTGGCATGTGTAGAATACACTGCAAAGTAATTTATGTAATAGTTATTATTTTTATTATTATTTAATTATAAATTATACTTAATTTTATTCTTTTTAAAATGGTATGACTTTTTATTTAGGTCTTTCTTCCTTTCATACCTGGCCTAAAAAAGGATGTATCTTATTCAAAGCACATTAAGGTGCTTCACAATTCACCATGGTGCCCATGCCTTCGCCTCCTGACACTGATGTAACTTTGTTTATTTTGTTATTAGGCATCTTACACACACAGCTTGTGTGTGACAGTAAGATACAGCAGGGAAGAACTTCTGGACATTGGCAATGTTCAACACAAGCTTACAACACTGCCTCTTGAACTTTAACTTTCTCCTACGCCTGAACCAAGCCAACTCCAGCCGGCAGGACACAGCAACACCGGTGCGCCCACAACGGGGACGAGGCAAGAGAGGTGGGCTACATGCTAGGCTGAGCTACAGGACCATACTAGCTAATGTCCGTTCTCTTGACAAATAAGCTGAGAACTAGGACTACAACTCAGCGTGAGATAAGGGAATGTTGTGCTCTTATTCTCACTGAGATCTGGCTCTCTGACAGCACGCCAAACTCGAAGAATACCAGGGAGGCGGCATGTGTACATTAACAACTGATGGTGTGGGAATGTTCAGATTGTTGAAAAGCACGGTTCATCGGACATTGAACTTTTAATGCTAAAGTGCAGGCCCTTCTCTTTATCTTTATCTCCCAAGCGAGTTCAGCGCTGTGCCTCTGCTCGATGGGGATGCTACAGGACCTCATCAGCAAGCTGGAGACTGCACACCCAGATGCTGTCCTTCATCGTGGCTGGTGATTTTAACTACTACAACCTCAGGGAGCCTCCTACCAAAGTACCATCAACAGATGAGCTTTCCTTTGAGGGAGTAGAATACTCTTGACCAAGTGTACAGCAACGTGAAGAACGCCTACAAGGCTGTGCCTCACCTGCACTTTGGACTATCAGTCCACATCTCAGTGTTCCTCTACCCAGCCTACAGGCAACTCCTCAAACGAATGAAGGATATGAACTAGTGCTTCAGGACTGCTTTAACAGTACAGACCGTGGTGGGTTTAAAACTCCTGCTCTGAGAGGGGACTGTACTGTGGACCTAAAGGAATATGCTGCAGCTGTAACTGGCTACATTTGCAGAAAATTATCCCCACTAAACGTTGCAAGACCTACCCCAACGACAAACCCTGGATTAACTGAAGTGTGGTCCATGCTATGTGCGCTCTGCTGCATGTGTCTCGGGTGACACGGAGGACTAGAAAAGGCCAGATATGACCTGCGAGATCAATCAAACAGGCCAATAGACAATACAGACTGAAGCTGGAGGGATATTACACCACTGCTGATCCCGGAGCATGTGGCAAGGTCTGCAACACATCACAAACTGCAAACAGAAAACAAACCGCTCACTTGAAGCCCTCAACACCAGCTGAAAGGGAGGGACTATGGCCAACAAGGGCATACTGGACACACCACTCTGTGTCACTGTGTCACCACTCGGTCCCCACCAGCTTCAAGTCCACCACCATCGTGCCCGTCACAAAGGACACTGTGACTTGTCTGAATGACTATCGGCACCTTTAATTGTAACTGTGTGGCACAGAGCACCTTATTCAACTCAGGTTTCTTTTTTTTTTTTTTAATTCCAACTTAGGTTTATTGTACACTGGAAGTTATATTTAAATTTTATATTTTATTCTATTTGTGTTGTGCATTTGTCTTATTATTGAACTGTTCTGTTAAGGGAGTTGGGTAAAGTAAGAATTCGTATGGTATAAACCACTGTGTTGTGACAATAAACCTCTTGAATCTGAATCTTACCTTCAGAGGGAGGTACACTCTCATTTACTGTGGACGACACAAAGGACACTGATCCTGTTGAACACAAAATTTAACAAAAGTTACCTTTGTCCCAGGAAAAAATACATTTTATCAGCAGTGACTGTGAAGTGAGTTAACATACCAAAGCCTCCAATGTCATGGTCTTGCTCTGTGGTTGTAGAGTCAAAATCCACAGGCTCCACAGTTCCAAACTCTGATGCTGTGACTTCTGTGTTGCCGTTATCAGAATCGCTCCCACTATCTTCAGCGTCTTAACGCAATCTCATCTGGAAAATGGCATTAGTAAAACTCACATAAATAGCTGGACATACGTGGTTGAAATAGCCACATCAAATAAAAAGACCTAGGGAAAAGATAGTAGGCCTGTGGTTTTGTACTTGCCACTTTTTGCAAAGTAACTATTTTTACTTGAGTAGTTTTGAGCTATTATACCTGTGTTTATGTTTAATGTGGTCCATGAGCACATAAGATAGAACAATCCATGTACAAATGATTACACAATATGATATTATGTTAATATTTAACGTAATTCGACTGCACCTCCACAAACATAAGTTTGAATTACTGTCCAGCCATACTGTATTTTTATGCTTATATTTCTGAATAGTAGTCCTCAACTCATATTTGGACATGAAAGGTGATTTTTTTGGAAAAGGATGTTGACTACGCCAAGTCTAGAGGTTTATAAATTAACATATCAAGGAAAAAACAAACACTCAGATAATATCTACAAGGGCTAATTTCTATACAAACCTTCAATTTCAATATCATCCAGTGACTTCCCCTGCATGCTGGAAAGGTGTCCTTTCTCCATTGACAAAAGCAGTTTGGAAATCTTAGCCAGTTGTGTTGTGGGAACTGGTAATCTGTAGAAGTCGCAGTGAACACGGATGTCGTGACCCAGGAAATCTGCAACCTGATCAAGTTCATTGTTTTTAAATTAAGGACTTGTGAGAGTGTGGCAACATGTTTCCTGAGTTGTGTTGACCTGAGGTACTCCGGTGCTTTGCTCCACACTGGTTTGCATGAACACGCAAACAGTCCTGTCCTCTGTAGTGGCTCATTGACGTTGGTCTTGCAAACAGGAAGACATTTGTGGCACAAACGCCACATTCAGTTCTTCTACTGGCAAGTAGTGACAAAGCATCCACCACCCTTGGTGTGAGCAGAACTGCAACCTTTCTGCCCCTTTTCCCCAGGATTTCAATTCGGCTGAAATAGTTGCAGAGCTTCTGTTCAGTCTTAGACAACCCCATGGCAACATCTTCATGGAGCTTTGTGTTGTCCCTTTCATGAAAACTTTTGAGGCGCATTTTGAAACTTCCCCAGCACGCCTTCGATTGAACACAATGATTTGTGCAAGTGTGAGTTTTGCAAGTTGAGCATAGTTCTGAGTGGTGGCCTCTTCCTTCAAGCTGCAGAAGGCACTTTCTGCAGATTTCTCAAGGTACTGATGAAGGATCTGAACATCTTCAGTGAAGGGCAATGTTGATGGTTTGTTGTATTTTGCATCGCTCAGTGTGTTCAGGGCACTGTGAGACACCAACTCAGACCACCTGGAGGTGTACAACTTCTTGAATGTGTCAGTGTACCTGATCAACTCTTCATCTTCTGCCATGAGTGCCCTACAATGAATAATGTCAGCAATTTTCTGCAGTGTATGCCCCAGTTTCAACGCAAGGCTTGGTTTCTGGTACAAGTGTTTTCTTCATCAAAACCTGAAACTTTCTTTACTGCTTGCACAACTCTCTGGAAGTTAGCAGGTTTAACAGCCTCCTCTAGGTTATGTACTGAGAATTCTGTCGCAGGCATAACAACAAACGCCCCACTTCACGGAGCTTCTGTCGAATGTATTCATATTTTGTAGGGTCTTGTCCATGTTTGTTGTAGAGTGACTGGGCAAACTGAATGATAGAGAGGTCATTTCGCACAACTGAGGCCACCTCATCTTGTTTCATGACACTAAGGAGCTTCCACACTCCACTTGAGATCTGCTGACAGAATGTAGACTCCAGAGCTACAGCCAAGCCCAGTACTTTGGTTCTCCCAGGTTGGTCATCCAAATCTTCGTTTTCTGGCTTAAAGGGGCATCTGCGGACATGTCTCCAAAGCTCCTTACGTATGTACATCCCTTGACAATACATACAGTGAATAAACTTTCCTGCCAGTGTTTTAGCTTTTGGCTTTCTCTTCACTTTCAGTGATCCTGTTCCATCTTGCAAAACTGCAGTGTTATGTTTAAAATTTCCCTTATTCCTCATTTTTTCTAATAATATCTTGCGCTCTTTTGAGTCCTCAGGAAGGGAAAATGCATGGACAATTTCAGCATGTGTCTTGTGTGTTTTCAAGTGGCGGAAATTTTGCTTTGTGGCTTACCACAAACATAACAGTAATTCTTTTTACTCATAATCAGATGTGGTAATTCTTGTTCATGAGTCACAGTTTCTTCCTCTGGCTTTTCCTTTGATGAATTCGCTGAATTAGATGTGTCAGCAGCATTGGGAATCATCTTATTTTTAGGGGTGGCCAACATTGTGATGTACTGGGCACAACTGGGGTGCCTATGTCTGACCCATAAGATGTTCCAACATCAGGTATTACCGTTTTTACTTGAATATGTGCAGCTCTTGCCTTACTTGACATTAAGTGTATGCTGGCATCTGAATCATATTCATCATCCTCAGAGTCAGGTATGTATTCCTTGTCAGACATGTCCTCAGCATCATCAGATGATATTTCGTCCAATTGTGGATGTGGAATTTTGTCCTGATCTGACATCCGTTCATCCTCAGAAGCCTCAGAAGACTGCTGTGCCTGAATTGGTGAGAAAGCATATTATTTTACAGGGTGATTGAATGTTATAGACAGTTCAAGTTCAACACTCACTCAGTAGATACTCACCTGTGCTGTGCTGTGCAAGTAATCTCCTGTAATTTGCTTGAGGCAGGATTTATGCCAGACCCTGAACAAACTGTAACACATTTTGAGTAAAATAATGTTAACACTGTAGGTCTATTTAAGTGGTTAGAGCACAACACATGTACACTCTATACTAGGGCTGCACGATTATGGCCAAAACGATAATCACGATTATTTTGATCAATATTGAGATCACGATTAATTATCACGATTATTTGTTTTAACCAAAACAAATTTTATTGTCACATAGGCTAATTATAACCGCTTTTACATCCATATTGTGCTACATTCCTCCTTTATTGAAGGATACTGTGAAGGAGTATGCCATTTCAGCTGTTGTGCAACCGCTTTCCACACATGCATGTTTGCCGTGAAAGATACAGGCAACGCAATTTTCTACAATTTTTACATGTCTGCTTTGGGCTCTGATGCTCGAAACCCGTTAATAAATATTGCTGCATGTCATGCTAGTAAACACTAATAACACATTACATGGCAGGTAACGTTAGCCTACTGTTAGCCACAGTAGTAACTGGATTAAACACGGCTAAAATGCTGACAGCTAACGGTGTAGTGTGAATGTATTTCACTGTAGGATTCCAACAGCGGGACTGCCAACAGTCTGCCGCTAAAGCTGTGAGCTAAAAGAAACAAACTAGCACTATGGTCCTTGCTGTTGTATGAAAAAAAAAAAAAAAAAAAACAGATGGGACAAAATGTTGCATTTACTGGTAAACTGGTAAACATCGTGACAGACTTATGATGCCCGATTGCTACCTGTTGTGGAATTTTCCGCACATAACTCTGTCCTCTGTGACTGTCTACATCTAAAAATTGAGCTGAGCGGTGCAGGAAAAACTCTGATTGGCTCACACAGACACGTGATCAGCCAGTCGTTGATGGAGCGCTAGATTGGCTTTGCTAAAACTGTTCTATGAACGGAATGACACATTTTAAATATAACACAATCACGCAAATTTGATCGTGGGAAGCAAAAATCGTGATCGTGATTAAAATTTGATTAATTGTGCAGCCCTACTCTATACTAATTCACTAAATATCTAACCTGTGCATCGATAGCCAAGCCACTTGAAGGAAGATACGGGTCCCACACAATTAACACACTTGTCCAAGGAGGATACTGTTGCGCACACCAGGCGGTGTTTTTGACACTGTTGGCGAAAAAAGTAATTGTAGTATTTATTTATGCCACATAGTTTGGACAGAAAGACATTTCATATTTACATGTCAATATCTAATAACTTTAAATCCAATACCAATGTGATATTTAATTTACTTCATAAATACATACATACATACATACATACATACATACATACATACATACATAACTAATAGGGTGCCTATCCATTACCTGTAACCAAACAACTTACCATTCACATTAAACCAACATACAGATCAAATGCAGGCAGTCCAAGTGTTCTTAAAAACCAAAGCGATGCCTCTGGTGACAGGACCCTCTAAACTTTATGGTCCTCCCAAGTCATATTTGGGTGGGGTTCACCATTTGATACACATACACTAAGATATTATACTGACTGAAGCTTGAAAAAGCATGTTTAGACAATGTCCTTCCATTTCATTGTCCACATAAAGCATGTTCTACTCAACATTGTCCACATAAAGCATGTTCTACTCAGGCGACTGCACACACATACACACACACACACACACACACACATTGAAATAGGTTGGTAGATTTAACATTTTGCCACAAATAACTTCACTAAGTTGTACATGAGATTTAATTTACCTCTCCAACCTTGGTGAGTGGGCCGAGCTCTGGACTGGTCTGATTTGGGTGGCTGACAGCTGTATGGATGCACTTGCTCTCAGTGGTCAGCTGTAGAAGATGAAACAGAGACAAAAGGACAATAAAGAGAAAGTCCTGGGGGCGTACTACTAGAGAGATATTTGACATCTGAATAAAAAGAAGAAGACCTACCTCTTCAGGCTCATCAATTGAGGATGGGGATTTGTGGCACCACAAATCTTTGGAGCCATTTCGTCATCAAGGGCCTGTAAAAGGAAAAAACAAAAGATATTTTAGACCGTGGACTATGAAAACTATAATCTGATGAACACAGCATTTGATGACTTCATTGTTTTTGTTCTACCAGTCTGTAATGGTCAGTATCATCTTTGCTATGGTGTGCTGTGTAGGTGGTATCGGGACTGGTGGTGCTATCAAACTGGGCAAGCTGGTGAGAATGCCAGCTCTGTGGGAAGGATGGATTTGACAGTGTGGAGGCAGTGACAGACAGCGGATGAGAGGGACGCTGAAAACTATAAAGGACTACCCTCTCTTCCTGTGTGTAGAACTGAGGCAGTTCAGGAGCATGTAGCCACAGGCTCAGTGAGCCGCATGCCTCAAAGCACTTAGGGGGCTCTTTTGTACCATCAGCCATCAGACTCATACATGTTATTACTATTTTATTGCATTGTATTTTATTGTTATTTATAGCGTATCTTAGTTATACGCAGCTTATTTATAGCATATCCTATATGAAGATATAACTTCTTCATATTTTTAAATTGTAGATGGGGAATTTGTGGTTAGCCTCAGTGCCAGGAGCTGACTTGTTGTAGCCCAGTATAACTAATAGGGTGCCTATCCATTACCTGTAACCAAACAACTTACCATTCACGTTAAACCAACATACAGATCAAATGCAGGCAGTCCAAGTGTTCTTAAAAACCAAAGTGATGCCTCTGGTGACAGGACCCTCTAAACTTTATGGTCCTCCCAAGTCATATTTGGGTGGGGTTCACCATTTGATACACATACACTAAGATATTATACTGACTGAAGCTTGAACAAGCATGTTTAGACAATGTCCTTCCATTTCATTGTCCACATAAAGCATGTTCTACTCAACATTGTCCACATAAAGCATGTTCTACTCAGGCGACTGCACACACACACACATTGAAATAGGTTGGTAGATTTAACATTTTGCTGCTGCAAATAACTTCACTAAGTTGTACATGAGATTTAATTTACCTCTCCAACCTTGGCGAGTGGGCCGAGCTCTGGACTGGTCTGATTTGGGTGGCTGACAGCTGTATGGATGCACTTGCTCTCAGTGGTCAGCTGTAGAAGATGAAACAAAGAGACAAAAGGACAATAAAGAGAAAGTCCTGGGAACGTACTACTAGAGGATATTTGACATCTGAATAAAAAAAAGAAGACATACCTCTTCAGGCTCATCAATTGTGGATGGGGATTTGTGGCACCACAAATCTTTGGAGCCATTTCGTCATCAAGGGCCTGTAAAAGGAAAAAAAATATATATATATATTATCATAAATATCTTGAAGACAATATGTTCCCTGTGTAGTATTCTGTGAAAAGATATCATGGCTGTATTGTTGAGTGTTTTGTGGAAAACATGTAGTCTCTGAAACAGTTCTCTAGCCACTGAACAGGCCACATGACTACAGTCTGTAGACTATGAAAACTATACTCTGCTGAATACAGTATTTGATTTCTTCTGCTTTTTATCAATTGCCAGCCCACTTGCTAGAATGATCGCACTTCTAGAATAAGGGGCTGTAAGCTTTTACATGGAGTGACTTTTAGTCCTTTTATAGTTCTTAGATTTACTATGATTCTTTTAAATTACTTTTTCTCATGAATTTTCGTCAGTGCTGTTGAGTGGGTGGCCATCCACTAGATGTACCTAAACACCGTATCATTCACGTTAAACCAACATACAGATCAAATGCAGGCAGTCCAAGTGTTCTTAAAAACCAAAGCGATGCCTCTGGTGACAGGACTCTCTAAACTTTATGGTCCTCCCAAGTCATATTTGGGTGGGGTTCACCGTTTGATACACATACACTAAGATATTATACTGACTGAAGCTTGAACAAGCATGTTTAGACAATGTCCTTCCATTTCATTGTCCACATAAAGCATGTTCTACTCAACATTGTCCACATAAAGCATGTTCTACTCAGGCGACTGCACACACACACACATACACACACACATTGAAATAGGTTGGTAGATTTAACATTTTGCCACAAATAACTTCACTAAGTTGTACATGAGATTTAATTTACCTCTCCAACCTTGGTGAGTGGGCCGAGCTCTGGACTGGTCTGATTTGGGTGGCTGACAGCTGTATGGATGCACTTGCTCTCAGTGGTCAGCTGTAGAAGATGAAACAAAGAGACAAAAAGGACAATAAAAGAGAAAGTCCTGGGAACGCATTTTACTAGAGAGGATATTTGACATCTGAATAAAAAAGAAGAAGACCTACCTC
>NC_041331.1:31255359-31290920 GCF_004354835.1 Perca flavescens
GTGGTTTTGTACTTGCCACTTTTGCAAAGTAACTATTTTTACTTGAGTAGTTTTGAGCTATTATACCTGTGTTTATGTTTAATGTGGTCCATGAGCACATAAGATAGAACAATCCATGTACAAATGATTACACAATATGATATTATGTTAATATTTAACGTAATTCGACTGCACCTCCACAAACATAAGTTTGAATTACTGTCCAGCCATACTGTATTTTTATGCTTATATTTCTGAATAGTAGTCCTCAACTCATATTTGGACATGAAAGGTGATTTTTTTTCTTGGAAAAGGATGTTGACTACGCCAAGTCTAGAGGTTTATAAATTAACATATCAAGGAAAAAACAAACACTCAGATAATATCTACAAGGGCTAATTTCTATACAAACCTTCAATTTCAATATCATCCAGTGACTTCCCTGCATGCTGGAAAGGTGTCCTTTCTCCATTGACAAAAGCAGTTTGGAAATCTTAGCCAGTTGTGTTGTGGGAACTGGTAATCTGTAGAAGTCGCGGTGAACACGGATGTCGTGACCCAGGAAATCTGCAACCTGATCAAGTTCATTGTTTTTTAAATTAAGGACTTGTGAGAGTGTGGCAACATGTTTCCTGAGTTGTGTTGACCTGAGGTACTCCGGGTGCTTTGCTCCACACTGGTTTGCATGAACACGCAAACAGTCCTGTCCTCTGTAGTGGCTCATTGACGTTGGTCTTGCAAACAGGAAGACATTTGTGGCACAAACGCCACATTCAGTTCTTCTACTGGCAAGTAGTGACAAAGCATCCACCACCCTTGGTGTGAGCAGAACTGCAACCTTTCTGCCCCTTTTCCCCAGGATTTCAATTCGGCTGAAATAGTTGCAGAGCTTCTGTTCAGTCTTAGACAACCCCATGGCAACATCTTCATGGAGCTTTGTGTTGTCCCTTTCATGAAAACTTTTGAGGCGCATTTTTGAAACTTCCCCAGCACGTCTTCGATTGAACACAATGATTTGTGCAAGTGTGAGTTTTGCAAGTTGAGCATAGTTCTGAGTGGTGGCCTCTTCCTTCAAGCTGCAGAAGGCACTTTCTGCAGATTTCTCAAGGTACTGATGAAGGATCTGAACATCTTCAGTGAAGGGCAATGTTGATGGTTTGTTGTATTTTGCATCGCTCAGTGTGTTCAGGGCACTGTGAGACACCAACTCAGACCACCTGAGGTGTACAACTTCTTGAATGTGTCAGTGTACCTGATCAACTCTTCATCTTCTGCCATGAGTGCCCTACAATGAATAATGTCAGCAATTTTCTGCAGTGTATGCCCCAGTTTCAACGCAAGGCTTGGTTTCTGGTACAAGTGTTTTTCTTCATCAAAACCTGAAACTTTCTTTACTGCTTGCACAACTCTCTGGAAGTTAGCAGGTTTAACAGCCTCCTCTAGGTTATGTACTGAGAATTCTGCACGCAGGCATAACAACAAACGCCCCACTTCACGGAGCTTCTGTCGAATGTATTCATATTTTGTAGGGTCTTGTCCATGTTTGTTGTAGAGTGACTGGGCAAACTGAATGATAGAGAGGTCATTTCGCACAACTGAGGCCACCTCATCTTGTTTCATGACACTAAGGAGCTTCCACACTCCACTTGAGATCTGCTGACAGAATGTAGACTCCAGAGCTACAGCCAAGCCCAGTACTTTGGTTCTCCCAGGTTGGTCATCCAAATCTTCGTTTTCTGGCTTAAAGGGGCATCTGCGGACATGTCTCCAAAGCTCCTTACGTATGTACATCCCTTGACAATACATACAGTGAATAAACTTTCCTGCCAGTGTTTTAGCTTTTGGCTTTCTCTTCACTTTCAGTGATCCTGTTCCATCTTGCAAAACTGCAGTGTTATGTTTAAAATTTCCCTTATTCCTCATTTTTTTCTAATAATATCTTGCGCTCTTTTGAGTCCTCAGGAAGGGAAAATGCATGGACAATTTCAGCATGTGTCTTGTGTGTTTTCAAGTGGCGGGAAATTTTGCTTTGTGGCTTACCACAAACATAACAGTAATTCTTTTTACTCATAATCAGATGTGGTAATTCTTGTTCATGAGTCACAGTTTCTTCCTCTGGCTTTTCCTTTGATGAATTCGCTGAATTAGATGTGTCAGCAGCATTGGGAATCATCTTATTTTTAAGGGGTGGCCAACATTGTGATGTACTGGGCACAACTGGGGTGCCTATGTCTGACCCATAAGATGTTCCAACATCAGGTATTACCGTTTTTACTTGAATATGTGCAGCTCTTGCCTTACTTGACATTAAGTGTATGCTGGCATCTGAATCATATTCATCATCCTCAGAGTCAGGTATGTATTCCTTGTCAGACATGTCCTCAGCATCATCAGATGATATTTCGTCCAATTGTGGATGTGGAATTTTGTCCTGATCTGACATCCGTTCATCCTCAGAAGCCTCAGAAGACTGCTGTGCCTGAATTGGTGAGAAAGCATATTATTTTACAGGGTGATTGAATGTTATAGACAGTTCAAGTTCAACACTCACTCAGTAGATACTCACCTGTGCTGTGCTGTGCAAGTAATCTCCTGTAATTTGCTTGAGGCAGGATTTATGCCAGACCCTGAACAAACTGTAACACATTTTGAGTAAAATAATGTTAACACTGTAGGTCTATTTAAGTGGTTAGAGCACAACACATGTACACTCTATACTAGGGCTGCACGATTATGGCCAAAACGATAATCACGATTATTTTGATCAATATTGAGATCACGATTAATTATCACGATTATTTGTTTTTAACCAAAACAAATTTTATTGTCACATAGGCTAATTATAACCGCTTTTACATCCATATTGTGCTACATTCCTCCTTTATTGAAGGATACTGTGAAGGAGTATGCCATTTCAGCTGTTGTGCAACCGCTTTCCACACATGCACGTTTGCCGTGAAAGATACAGGCAACGCAATTTTCTACAATTTTTTACATGTCTGCTTTGGGCTCTGATGCTCAAACCCGTTAATAAATATTGCTGCATGTCATGCTAGTAAACACTAATAACACATTACATGGCAGGTAACGTTAGCCTACTGTTAGCCACAGTAGTAACTGGATTAAACA
The DNA here is from genome assembly GCF_004354835.1 of Perca flavescens. Classification (NCBI taxonomy): domain Eukaryota; kingdom Metazoa; phylum Chordata; class Actinopteri; order Perciformes; family Percidae; genus Perca; species Perca flavescens. The sequence goes on from NC_041331.1 coordinate 31,258,468, forward strand.
CGGCTAAAATGCTGACAGCTAACGGTGTAGTGTGAATGTATTTCACTGTAGGATTCCAACAGCGGGACTGCCAACAGTCTGCCGCTAAAGCTGTGAGCTAAAAAGAAACAAACTAGCACTATGGTCCTTGCTGTTGTATGAAAAAAACAAAAAAACAGATGGGACAAAATGTTGCATTTACTGGTAAACTGGTAAACATCGTGACAGACTTATGATGCCCGATTGCTACCTGTTGTGGAATTTTCCGCACATAACTCTGTCCTCTGTGACTGTCTACATCTAAAAATTGAGCTGAGCGGTGCAGGGAAAAACTCTGATTGGCTCACACAGACACGTGATCAGCCAGTCGTTGATGGAGCGCTAGATTGGCTTTGCTAAAACTGTTCTATGAACGGAATGACACATTTTAAATATAACACAATCACGCAAATTTGATCGTGGGAAGCAAAAATCGTGATCGTGATTAAAATTTGATTAATTGTGCAGCCCTACTCTATACTAATTCACTAAATATCTAACCTGTGCATCGATAGCCAAGCCACTTGAAGGAAGATACGGGTCCCACACAATTAACACACTTGTCCAAGGAGGAGGATACTGTTGCGCACACCAGGCGGTGTTTTTTTGACACTGTTGGCGAAAAAAGTAATTGTAGTATTTATTTATGCCACATAGTTTGGACAGAAAGACATTTCATATTTACATGTCAATACCTAATAACTTTAAATCCAATACCAATGTGATATTTAATTTACTTCATAAATACATACATACATACATACATACATACATACATACATACATACATACATACATAACTAATAGGGTGCCTATCCATTACCTGTAACCAAACAACTTACCATTCACATTAAACCAACATACAGATCAAATGCAGGCAGTCCAAGTGTTCTTAAAACCAAAGCGATGCCTCTGGTGACAGGACCCTCTAAACTTTATGGTCCTCCCAAGTCATATTTGGGTGGGGTTCACCGTTTGATACACATACACTAAGATATTATACTGACTGAAGCTTGAAAAAGCATGTTTAGACAATGTCCTTCCATTTCATTGTCCACATAAAGCATGTTCTACTCAACATTGTCCACATAAAGCATGTTCTACTCAGGCGACTGCACACACATACACACACACACACACACATTGAAATAGGTTGGTAGATTTAACATTTTGCCACAAATAACTTCACTAAGTTGTACATGAGATTTAATTTACCTCTCCAACCTTGGTGAGTGGGCCGAGCTCTGGACTGGTCTGATTTGGGTGGCTGACAGCTGTATGGATGCACTTGCTCTCAGTGGTCAGCTGTAGAAGATGAAACAAAGAGACAAAAGGACAATAAAGAGAAAGTCCTGGGACGCGTACTACTAGAGAGGATATTTGACATCTGAATAAAAAAAGAAGAAGACCTACCTCTTCAGGCTCATCAATTGAGGATGGGGGATTTGTGGCACCACAAATCTTTGGAGCCATTTCGTCATCAAGGGCCTGTAAAAAGGAAAAAAACAAAAGATATTTTAGACCGTGGACTATGAAAACTATAATCTGATGAACACAGCATTTGATGACTTCATTGTTTTTGTTCTACCAGTCTGTAATGGTCAGTATCATCTTTGCTATGGTGTGCTGGGTAGGTGGTATCGGGACTGGTGGTGCTATCAAACTGGGAAAGCTGGTGAGAATGCCAGCACTGTGGGAAGGATGGATTTGGACAGTGTGGAGGCAGTGACAGACAGCGGATGAGAGGGACGCTGAAAACTATAAAGGACTACCCCTCTCTTCCTGTGTGTAGAACTGAGGCAGTTCAGGAGCATGTGTAGCCACAGGCTCAGTGAGCCGCATGCCTCAAAGCACTTAGGGGGCTCTTTTGTACCATCAGCCATCAGACTCATACATGTTATTACTATTTTATTGCATTGTATTTTATTGTTATTTATAGCGTATCTTAGTTATACGCAGCTTATTTATAGCATATCCTATATGAAGATATAACTTCTTCATATTTTTAAATTGTAGATGGGGAATTTGTGGTTAGCCTCAGTGCCAGGAGCTGACTTGTTGTAGCCCAGTATAACTAATAGGGTGCCTATCCATTACCTGTAACCAAACAACTTACCATTCACGTTAAACCAACATACAGATCAAATGCAGGCAGTCCAAGTGTTCTTAAAAACCAAAGTGATGCCTCTGGTGACAGGACCCTCTAAACTTTATGGTCCTCCCAAGTCATATTTGGGTGGGGTTCACCATTTGATACACATACACTAAGATATTATACTGACTGAAGCTTGAACAAGCATGTTTAGACAATGTCCTTCCATTTCATTGTCCACATAAAGCATGTTCTACTCAACATTGTCCACATAAAGCATGTTCTACTCAGGCGACTGCACACACACACACACATTGAAATAGGTTGGTAGATTTAACATTTTGCTACAAATAACTTCACTAAGTTGTACATGAGATTTAATTTACCTCTCCAACCTTGGCGAGTGGGCCGAGCTCTGGACTGGTCTGATTTGGGTGGCTGACAGCTGTATGGATGCACTTGCTCTCAGTGGTCAGCTGTAGAAGATGAAACAAAGAGACAAAAGGACAATAAAGAGAAAGTCCTGGGAACGTACTACTAGAGAGGATATTTGACATCTGAATAAAAAAAAGAAGACATACCTCTTCAGGCTCATCAATTGTGGATGGGGGATTTGTGGCACCACAAATCTTTGGAGCCATTTCGTCATCAAGGGCCTGTAAAAAGGAAAAAAAAAATATATATATATATTATCATAAATATCTTGAAGACAATATGTTCCTGTGTAGTATTCTGTGAAAAGATATCATGGCTGTATTGCTGAGTGTTTTGTGGAAAACATGTAGTCTCTGAAACAGTTCTCTAGCCACTGAACAGGCCACATGACTACAGTCTGTAGACTATGAAAACTATACTCTGCTGAATACAGTATTTGATTTCTTCGTTTTTATCAATTGCCAGCCCACTTGCTAGAATGATCGTACTTCTAGAATAAGGGGCTGTAAGCTTTTACATGGAGTGACTTTTTAGTCCTTTTATAGTTCTTAGATTTGCTATGATTCTTTTAAATTACTTTTTCTCATGAATTTTCGTCAGTGCTGTTGAGTGGGTGGCCATCCACTAGATGTACCTAAACACCGTATCATTCACGTTAAACCAACATACAGATCAAATGCAGGCAGTCCAAGTGTTCTTAAAAACCAAAGCGATGCCTCTAGTGACAGGACCCTCTAAACTTTATGGTCCTCCCAAGTCATATTTGGGTGGGGTTCACCGTTTGATACACATACACTAAGATATTATACTGACTGAAGCTTGAACAAGCATGTTTAGACAATGTCCTTCCATTTCATTGTCCACATAAAGCATGTTCTACTCAACATTGTCCACATAAAGCATGTTCTACTCAGGCGACTGCACACACACACACACACACACACACATTGAAATAGGTTGGTAGATTTAACATTTTGCCACAAATAACTTCACTAAGTTGTACATGAGATTTAATTTACCTCTCCAACCTTGGTGAGTGGGCCGAGCTCTGGACTGGTCTGATTTGGGTGGCTGACAGCTGTATGGATGCACTTGCTCTCAGTGGTCAGCTGTAGAAGATGAAACAAAGAGACAAAAGGACAATAAAGAGAAAGTCCTGGGACGCGTACTACTAGAGAGGATATTTGACATCTGAATAAAAAAAAGAAGAAGACCTACCTCTTCAGGCTCATCAATTGAGGATGGGGGATTTGTGGCACCACAAATCTTTGGAGCCATTTTGTCATCAAGGGCCTGTAAAAAGGAAAAAAACAAAAGATATTTTAGACCGTGGACTATGAAAACTATAATCTGATGAACACAGCATTTGAGGACTTCATTGTTTTTGTTCTACCAGTCTGTAATGGTCAGTATCATCTTTGCTATGGTGTGCTGGGTAGGTGGTATCGGGACTGGTGGTGCTATCAAACTGGGCAAGCTGGTGAGAATGCCAGCTCTGTGGGAAGGATGGATTTGGACAGTGTGGAGGCAGTGACAGACAGCGGATGAGGGGACGCTGAAAACTATAAAGGACTACCCCTCTCTTCCTGTGTGTAGAACTGAGGCAGTTCAGGAGCATGTGTAGCCACAGGCTCAGTGAGCCGCATGCCTCAAAGCACTTAGGGGGCTCTTTTTGTACCATCAGCCATCAGACTCGTACATGTTATTATTTTATTTTATTGCATTTTATTGTTATTTATAGCGTATCTTAGTTATCGCAGCAGCTTATTTATAGCATATCCTATATGAAGATATAACTTCTTCATATTTTTAAATTATAGATGGGGAATTTGTGGTTAGCCTCAGTGCCAGGAGCTGACTTGTTGTAGCCCAGTATAACTAATAGGGTGCCTATCCATTACCTGTAACCAAACAACTTACCATTCACGTTAAACCAACATACAGATCAAATGCAGGCAGTCCAAGTGTTCTTAAAAACCAAAGCGATGCCTCTGGTGACAGGACCCTCTAAACTTTATGGTCCTCCCAAGTCATATTTGGGTGGGGTTCACCATTTGATACACATACACTAAGATATTATACTGACTGAAGCTTGAAAAAGCATGTTTAGACAATGTCCTTCCATTTCATTGTCCACATAAAGCATGTTCTACTCAACATTGTCCACATAAAGCATGTTCTACTCAGGCGACTGCACACACATACACACACACACACATTGAAATAGGTTGGTAGATTTAACATTTTTCCACAAATAACTTCACTAAGTTGTACATGAGATTTAATTTACCTCTCCAACCTTGGTGAGTGGGCCGAGCTCTGGACTGGTCTGATTTGGGTGGCTGACAGCTGTATGGATGCACTTGCTCTCAGTGGTCAGCTGTAGAAGATGAAACAAAGAGACAAAAGGACAATAAAGAGAAAGTCCTGGGAACGTACTACTAGAGAGGATATTTGACATCTGAATAAAAAAGAAGAAGAAGACCTCTTCAGGCTCATCAATTGAGGATGGGGGATTTGTGGCACCACAAATCTTTGGAGCCATTTTGTCATCAAGGGCATGTAAAAAGAAAAAAAAACAAAAGATATTTTAGACCGTGGACTATGAAAACTATAATCTGATGAACACAGCATTTGATGACTTCATTGTTTTTGTTCTACCAGTCTGTAATGGTCAGTATCATCTTTGCTATGGTGTGCTGGGTAGGTGGTATCGGGACTGGTGGTGCTATCAAACTGGGCAAGCTGGTGAGAATGCCAGCTCTGTGGGAAGGATGGATTTGGACAGTGTGGAGGCAGTGACAGACAGCGGATGAGAGGGACGCTGAAAACTATAAAGGACTACCCCTCTCTTCCTGTGTGTAGAACTGAGGCAGTTCAGGAGCATGTGTAGCCACAGGCTCAGTGAGCCGCATGCCTCAAAGCACTTAGGGGGCTCTTTTGTACCATCAGCCATCAGACTCATACATGTTATTACTATTTTATTGCATTGTATTTTATTGTTATTTATAGCGTATCTTAGTTATACGCAGCTTATTTATAGCATATCCTATATGAAGATATAACTTCTTCATATTTTTAAATTGTAGATGGGGAATTTGTGGTTAGCCTCAGTGCCAGGAGCTGACTTGTTGTAGCCCAGTATAACTAATAGGGTGCCTATCCATTACCTGTAACCAAACAACTTACCATTCACGTTAAACCAACATACAGATCAAATGCAGGCAGTCCAAGTGTTCTTAAAAACCAAAGTGATGCCTCTGGTGACAGGACCCTCTAAACTTTATGGTCCTCCCAAGTCATATTTGGGTGGGGTTCACCATTTGATACACATACACTAAGATATTATACTGACTGAAGCTTGAAAAAGCATGTTTAGACAATGTCCTTCCATTTCATTGTCCACATAAAGCATGTTCTACTCAACATTGTCCACATAAAGCATGTTCTACTCAGGCGACTGCACACACACATACACACACACACACACACACATTGAAATAGGTTGGTAGATTTAACATTTTGCTACAAATAACTTCACTAAGTTGTACATGAGATTTAATTTACCCTCCAACCTTGGTGAGTGGGCCGAGCTCTGGACTGGTCTGATTTGGGTGGCTGACAGCTGTATGGATGCACTTGCTCTCAGTGGTCAGCTGTAGAAGATGAAACAAAAGAGACAAAAGGACAATAAAGAGAAAGTCCTGGGAACGTACTACTAGAGAGGATATTTGACATCTGAATAAAAAAAAAAGAAGACATACCTCTTCAGGCTCATCAATTGTGGATGGGGGATTTGTGGCACCACAAATCTTTGGAGCCATTTCGTCATCAAGGGCCTGTAAAAAGGAAAAAAAATATATATATATATATATTATCATAAATATCTTGAAGACAATATGTTCCCTGTGTAGTATTCTGTGAAAAGATATCATGGCTGTATTGCTGAGTGTTTTGTGGAAAACATGTAGTCTCTGAAACAGTTCTCTAGCCACTGAACAGGCCACATGACTACAGTCTGTAGACTATGAAAACTATACTCTGCTGAATACAGTATTTGATTTCTTTGTTTTTTATCAATTGCCAGCCCACTTGCTAGAATGATCGCACTTCTAGAATAAGGGGCTGTAAGCTTTTACATGGAGTGACTTTTTAGTCCTTTTATAGTTCTTAGATTTGCTATGATTCTTTTAAATTACTTTTTCTCATGAATTTTCGTCAGTGCTGTTGAGTGGGTGGCCATCCACTAGATGTACCTAAACACCGTATCAGTCACATTAAACCAACATACAGATCAAATGCAGGCAGTCCAAGTGTTCTTAAAAACCAAAGCGATGCCTCTGGTGACAGGACCCTCTAAACTTTATGGTCCTCCCAAGTCATATTTGGGTGGGGTTCACCGTTTGATACACATACACTAAGATATTATACTGACTGAAGCTTGAACAAGCGTGTTTAGACAATGTCCTTCCATTTCATTGTCCACATAAAGCATGTTCTACTCAGGCGACTGCACACACACACACACACACACATTGAAATAGGTTGGTAGATTTAACATTTTGCCACAAATAACTTCACTAAGTTGTACATGAGATTTAATTTACCTCTCCAACCTTGGTGAGTGGGCCGAGCTCTGGACTGGTCTGATTTGGGTGGCTGACAGCTGTATGGATGCACTTGCTCTCAGTGGTCAGCTGTAGAAGATGAAACAGAGACAAAAGGACAATAAAGAGAAAGTCCTGGGAACGTACTACTAGAGAGGATATTTGACATCTGAATAAAAAAGAAGAAGACATACCTCTTCAGGCTCATCAATTGTGGATGGGGGATTTGTGGCACCACAAATCTTTGGAGCCATTTCATCATCAAGGGCCTGTAAAAAAGAAAAAAAAAACAAAACATATTTTAGACCGTGGACTATGAAAACTATAATCTGATGAACACAGCATTTGATGACTTCATTGTTTTTATTCTACCAGTCTGTAATGGTCAGTATCATCTTTGCTATGGTGTGCTGGGTAGGTGGTATGGGGACTGATGGTGCTAACAAACTGCTAACAAAAGCTATAAAAATCATGTTCTACCTGGAGCTAGATGGAAAATGTACAGTATTTTGGTATGTGAAATGTTCTATGGTTAAAGCATTTCTTATATGAGAACTATCAATTTCAAAATGTCAAATTTCGACCACCTTGCATCTCCACGGCCAGTCTGAGTCACCATAATTATAGGTGATCTCCTCTCCTGGACTTATGTCTCGAACTGCAAACAAACAGAGATGGGGCTTCCCTTGCACAGTGAGGTACTTCATCTTGGCATTAGGGTTCATATGGTCGTCATTTACAAGTCTGCCAAGTGACCCATTCTCTGTTGCTGCATCAACACTACAAAAACACAAGTAATATTTTCAAAACAATCCGTTTTTTTTTACTAATGCAATGTAAATGAACCTAATGTGAGAAAAGAGAAAAGAGTCATATAATTCTGATAAGATTAATCAGTGACATATATACATTACCACCACAGTTTTCCATTAAAATGGAACTCGAACATAAACACTTTGAGGAGGTCATGGTAAATGCTCCGTCTCCTCTCACATTCTTGCTTGTTTATTAGATCACCTCTGTATTCCAATAGAAAGTCTCCCTTTTCAAATGGAACAGAGGTGAAGATGCCATGGCCTAATTCATCAAAGACAAAACAACAAATAAGTGGCAAAAAGTGATATGTATTAAAGTTGAATCATGATTAAACAGTCAGAAGATTCAACTTACCTTTTACAGCATTGATGTACTTGATGTCAAGTCCCACTTTGTCACTTTCAGCAGTAACATAAAATCTTGCATCATCCTTTGGATTAATGCGCCTACACGCCGCTGCATGTTTACTGTTTACAGGTGCCACAGCCTAAATTACCAAAAGTGATTGTCAGGATTACAATGTTCACTGGGACAAGCATGATCAGAAAACAAAACTCTGGATAAATTAGTAATGTACAAGCCACATCTGGACAGAAGCCAAATGATGTGCTCATAACTGCACCACACATATTTTATTGATTATTTTAAGAATACATAAAAAGTGTAACATCTTTCTCACAAAATAACAGGCTGGTGGGAGTCTGTAATAGATAACAGGAGAAGGGTGACAGTTGCTTTAATCTCCAGCTGTGCTTGACCACATTCAGACTAAACTTCATCCTGCCTCCAACTGATTTTGTTTTCTGATGGTGTAGAAAGTCACTGACCACACAAGGTAATTTCTCTAATCAAAAACAAATCGAGCGAATCTCTAGTAGGCTTCATAGACCATGTTGCTCAGTGTTACCATCCAAAAATAACAGACAGGTAGCAAGAAAAATGTTTTAACTAACAGCAGCTGTGTTCTTTTCAAAGATAAAATCTTAAATTGATACAGTCTGTCTGATTTCTCTTCTCTTTATATCATACGCTCTACATTTTCTCTTTCTTCATGTGACAGTAATGGGATTCACATTGTGTTTTTGGGTTCAAAGTCCTTTAAATTTGGTTTCTTTGGTCAATATGAATTACAGATTATTATGACATTAAAAAGAACCAGGGCATGAAATGTTATCACTGTGATGCTTCTGGCATTAGATCGGTTTTAGAATTATTCAAATTAACATGCACCTGACTGGTCAAAGAATGGTCAAAAGTATGTAAAACTACAAGAGAAAAGGCAGTCCCATCCCCTCTACAAGTTTACTAGATTCAACATAGTCATATATTTGGAAAGTAGTCTAAACCCAGACATTTGCAGGAGGCTCAGTAAACAGGTGCTGTTTGCTATAGAAACCATGGTGCTTTATACTACTGCCTCTGTCCTCAGCTAACTAAATGAACAGTTCTTTGAAATAACACACTGCACCAGATACCTGTCAGGTCTGTTTTCCCTCATGTTTTGTATATTGATCATTGTGGTTGGTTACTATGGGTACCAATTAATTTATCTTACAGGTTTAGTACACTAACAAAACATCATAAACACATTACATTTATTAAATGGCCTGAAAGTACTCCTATTAATGATAAATCTTCCAGCCTTCCTGTGTCACTGCAACTTCATATTTAAACAAAATAATGTTGGGCTACTAAGAAAATATAAGATTCTCTAAAACAAACACAATGTCTGTGGTAAAAGTTAAGGCTTCCAGGTCCAGACCTCAGCAATTACAAAAGCTACAGGTGGATACAGACAGACAGTTACATAAACTTGTTAATCAACTTAGTACTTACAGAATAGGAAAACCAAAGATGATATCAGTACATCCTCTTAGTTCTTTTTTGTTCCAGTTCCAAAAAAACGAGCTGCCAACTAGCTGCTTTCTAGTCCTCCTCTCCTGTCCTCTCTGCAGACATCCACTTCACGTAAATGCTAAACGAGGCTTAACGAGCAGGGCATGTGGCTACGCCCTGCTTGTTAAGCCATATTAGCCACAGCTCAACTTAACCTAGCTAGCTTTCATTTTAAAAACAAAACTACCAAATTTGACCTGCTGGCAATGTTGCTTCTGTCCTCATCTCTACCTGCTGTCCTCCACAGCTTTAGCCTGAGGCTTAATGAGCAGCACATGTTGATAGCCAATTAAGCTAGCTCAGCTAACATTGCACATGCTTGTAAATATAGCTATACATTTCACAGTAATATCTATAATATCTATTTACAATATAAACATTACCTGTATGTATTTAATCCTCTAGTAAGTCCATGACGTCTAGATGCCGCTCCCAGGTGTGGTCCATTTAAGTTTTAAACAAAAAACGTCTCTGGGCCATGCTCCGGGCATGTCTGGGCGGAGCTTCCAGTCGACCTCCGTTTGGCCCCGCCCACGCGCGTAAACCAGCCAATCACAAGACAGCCCGCCAAAATGCACCGTGTGTATCAGAAATGTGTATGAAACTGCAATATAAAACCCAGCAGTGGCGTCGCTGTTCTGATACACTGGGATACACTCAAAATCAGGTCAAGTGGTAAATGAGGACTTTCAAAGAAAAAGAGAATTTATGTAGTTTAGACACTACAGAATGCAATTCCGCTCTTTGATTTATGAGGACTTTGGCATAGTCCCATTACCCTTAGGTCCGTGGAGCCCAGGTGAAATGTCTGGCGTGTCGTTGGTTAGAAAAGCAGCCCCTCTCAGAACGGCCTCGCAATTTGCATGAGGATGTGATTTTTTTTTCTCTCCACACAGAGGCACTAATTGAGGGTCGATAAACAACTGGAGGGACAATTTAAATAACTGCATGAAGAAAACTTATCACTGTTGTGACATATAAAACAATTGATGTGACATATGCTGTTATTATGGATTTTAGAAAATAATACTTGACCTTTTTGTCTTTAAAAAGTTCATTACAAAATGATTTGAGGAGATATCTGTTTACAACAACATTTGTAATATATTGAAACCTGTGTGCTTATATTAATAAAAATAAAAAATTGGCTGATAAGGTAATAATGGACATCTTCAGCCTAACAAGTGTGGGCTCAAAATTAATACTAATTTAAAACTAACTCACTTTTGGTTCTGGTAAATGGTTTTAGAGCTTTAAACTGCCCATTAACTACATTTCAAGGGGTTTTGATGTTCAAACAATTTGCTGACATATGCTGAGAAACAAATGTCCAAATCAACAAAATTAAATTTAATTAATTTGTAATATATTATACTGTTGTATAATACAGTCATACACTCAGTGGTTTTAGAATTGTTAAAAGGTGCGACTGTGTGCAGGAATTAGCCTGATGTCTTAAGAACCAGGCACCAGCCTGTGACATCTGATGATCATTAGACGCCTATAAATACAATCTGTTCCAAAGCATGTCAGATCACTGTTTGAGGAATACTGCTATGAACTATAAGATTGCTATGTTTAGGAAGAGTTTGTCCTCATTCTTTAGGGATTATTACTGCCAATGTTCATGGATTTGTTTTCTGTGTGTTTACCAGTTTGTTCGGTAATTCAGTTGTAATGAAACATATGGCTATATAGTATATTGTTGTCATTTAACAGTTTTATAATTTTATTTATTGCAAATTTTGAATTCAATCTTCACACAAATCATGGTCTAAGAAGTTAACTTACTGTAAGAATTGCTATAAATCATTAAATATATAGGGCCCTAATTGTCAAACAAAACCTGCTTGAAGTCTAAGTTGTGTTTTCAAGTTTTTCGGCCTTTTAATTAATCTAAACACAATGTGTATGTATGGATCCTTTGGTAGGAGACAAACAAAGCTGCAAACCATGTGATTAATGACTTACAGGAGCTACAATCTTTCCTGTCGGGCTGACCTGCATCTCATTGGGGACAAAGCCAGAAGCTACAGCAGCTCTAGAAGCTCTCACTGCATTTCAACACAGATGTGATGATATAATAAAACTGCCTCATCCCACCACACACACACACACACACACACACATCTTCTTGCATATATATGGACAACCATGTGCAGGCAGGTGAGTGCACAGAAACAAACACATAAATTCATGCTGTAAGCATGCACACATTTCACCCCTCACACACTTGATGGAAGAAACACAGAGCAGAGGTTTGAGTTGTGATTTTTACAGTTGTGCTTTTTAACACCAATAGGCCATGACAGACAACAAATGAACACATCAACTTGTGCACTGAACAAACTACTCAGCCTGTGTGTTCCAAACTTGGCCTCCAAAAGGTTTTCCAACTATGATCAAATGGACATGATAACAACAAACAAAAAGTAGTTGGCTTGACATTAAAAATGAATATGAAATTCCTTATATGTAGCATTATACAAAATGGAACATGATTTTCATTTTTTTTAAAGATAAGAAAAAGAAAGAAAAGCTTATCATTTTAGAAAATCGTACTGACAGTTTTGCCTTCTTGTGTGTCAAGACTGGTGAGCTCAGATGTGTCACTCCTGGTTTAGAGTTCTGCTGGAGCCATTGGGAAATCCCCACAGGAGAAGGTGGGGAATCTGTAAATAAATACATGAACAATATACTGTTCACCCTTAGTGTGTATCTTAATTACACAATGGCTAAACAATGATGGTTAATATAAGCATTTGTATAATTTAAGTAATTTTTCATGTATATTAGTAATTTTAAAATTCATCTTAATTAGATATACAATTACAAAATATCTTGATAAATGACAAAAGAATCCATGGCACATATTGTAAAGTTAGACAAAAAAAACACGGGTTCAGTTTTAAACGTCTGTTTCTTTTCACCAAATAATTACTGGGAAAAAATAATACGTTGCAAAATAAAAAACAATTTTATTTGTTCAATAGCAAAGATGCTCCAACAGACATAAACAAATCGGCACAACTTCAACTGAATCAAGCCTGGGAGAATTTGTCTGACAATAAAGGCAAAGTGCCATGCATCCCTAAAACATTCAAGAGACAACCAATCACTGTGAAAAGTTCAGTAATGCAGCCCAGGACAGCCCCCTCCCTGAATTCCAAATAAGAACATTTAGGTCTTGCCAAAGTTTAAGTGGATGATTTCAGTCACACATATATATTTCATGAGGTTAATGGGCCCCATCAAGTTGTGATTAGAGATTCTTCTGGGAGGTTTTTATGCCAGAGTGACAGCTAGTATGTCTGGGCTTGATCAAGCAGTCATTAACAGGTCACAAACAATAATGCTACATGTGACATTTCCTCACTCTATGTTGAATACACATATATAAAACACTCTTGGCCTACAGCATCAGCAAAACAATGAATGAGTGCCCATAGTATTTTAGTCTACATTCAATATTTTATTCTTCATGCAGGCTATGCATTGTGGGAAATGCTATATACAATACAGCATGCATAAATAAGCCACGACATCACCATCAAAACTTTGCCAAAAGGTTAGAATGATTAAGTGCACCACACTTAATGCATGCTTCTAGAATTAATCAGGCTGTGTCTATGATATATCATTATGAGGAGTTGTCATATGATGGTTTCTAACTTATCCTTGAGGGAATTGTAGCAAAGACAGATCATTTAATACAAAGAACATTGAGCTAATAGTTGGATGGTATTCAAGTGGTATGAGTTCGGTTGGTGTGCCTTTCCTAAGTCCTCTTTACATTGTCATTGTTTATGCCACTTACTGCATTTATGACAACAAGAGGCTCACCAGCACACGGTCATGACAAAAAAGCGTCTTGGGATTTGACCTCAGTGAAGTCTGAAATAGTAGCCACAGCCAGCTTAGCAGACAAGGGAGGAGATCCTGTAAAGGGAACCACAACATGCTGAGGCTTACAGTACAAAGCTCTCACAGATCTTTAGTGACAGTGACTGAGACCATAAAAAGTAAAGTAATGGTTATAATGAGCTCTCTAAGGGCCGGGTGAAAAGGTTGCATGTCAAAGCATAAAAAGTAAAAGCTCAGCCTGGTTTTAAAACTACGTATGTTATATTCAAGCCACTTTTAGAATAAGAAATAAAAGTGGCTTGAATAGGATACCACTCTCTTTGAGAAACAGCATATAGTACAATTTAAAGTGACTGATGCAAGTGAGTGAGTCATTCAAATTATGTGTTAGTCACATTGAATTAACCACATATTGCACCTTGTTCTAATACTAAACAGAGTACAGCTTAGAGATAAAGACTATAAGCTGTATTAAAATACCTAAGATTGAATTTAATGCATCCTAATTCAATTGAAATACCATTAGATGTATGAGCTGACAGTTCTATTGAACAATTACAGAATACAGGATGAAGTCACTCATTAAAAAGAAAAACTACTTTTAAGGTGCATTAGAACATTTATACATTATTAATAGATAAAGTTGCAAAATCAAATATGTAGAATATAAAACGTATTTTTTTTTTTTATGCATAACTGAAAAACTTCACTCCATATGAAATACAGTGAATTGTCGCGAGTGAGTCTAAATTTACTACATTTGATTTTGAGCAGCGTGCTGTATAAACTATACAATATAATTTGTATATTAATAATTATTATTCTCTTTTGACAAAAAAGCTGAGTAGAAAAGCACATAAAATACCTCGTAGAAGGCATTGGTACTATATTGTACCACTAGTACTTTATTGTCGAACCCTTTGTCTATACTGCTCTCCTTGTTAAAAGTCGTTTTTCAAAATGACCTCAGTGAAGTTATACCAATTCATGCATCCTAACTGAACTCACTAAATTCATGTCAGCTGTGGTCTAATTATAGCTCAGGTATACATTTTTTTGTTTCAGCGCTCTTGAATGATCTCTTAATTAAAAAAAAACAGTGATTACAGATAGATTACTCTCCACATCAAACATCGCCTCTGTAAACTATGTATGATGTCTTAAGAAAAAAAAAGCATACAAGAGCTTTCAGGAGATATATGATGTAGTTTGCACGTCTTTGTAAATCACCAGTGTCCTTGAATACGCATGGACAAGTTTTGGCAGACAAAAAGTATTGCAGGCTTGCCGTTACACAGTTGGTACCAGTTATTAGTCATGACACCTCTCCCCCCGCCTTGCTGGCAGCAGTAATGGTATTCGGTGTGATAGGGGTCAGTTTGTTGTGCTCTGCAACAAAAAGGGTGTTCTGGAGGAGACTGACCTGTTGAGAACGCCATGCATAAGTATATAAAAACAACATAAAGCAAGAATAAGTATACCTTCTACAACAATACTATGACGTTAACTTCCATTGCTTGGGCAGTTTGGCAGTCAACAACCTGCATTGACGTCATCGGCCATGTTTCGTTCAGGGCAATTACAAATAGCTTATTCCAAAATCAAGTGTCAGTAAACCCAGCTGTGTCAAAGGCCAAAAGCATTTTCTACAGCAGATCTGATGGCAGGAATACAAAACTGCACATAGTGACGAGACATAGTCCTCAAACATTACTGTAGCCTACATGTGCAACAACATGAAGATACAGTAGACTAACAAGGTCACACAAGTCGTTTACTTGATGGGAGACTGTGACTCTATGATGGCTGTTGATAAAATTGAGAAATTATTATAAAAATGATAAGATGAATTAAATAATTAGAGTTTTTCTACAACACGTATCCCTGACACCAGTGGATGACTAATGTGTGACTAGTGAGCTGCAGTAAAGCCCACCCTATTTGAACTTACAATAAGACAGCCACGTTGATAGTTAACATTACCTTATTCTTGCAGCAAAACAACCACGTCAACAGACACAACTACTCACCAGTTTCCTAAACTGCTCCTCTTACATACGGATGTTTGCATGTTTGTCAGGTCGGCTCGTGAGCAAACTAAATTCAGGATTCCTGACAGTAGCCAGGAGCAGTCCCGAACCAATCAAGCCACATTTTTAAGCGGGAGGAGCATATTTGTTTTGTGGCTTTCAAAATAAGAGTCATAATTTAAGGCAGGAATAGTTGTTGAAGTTTACCTGTCTATTGCAATATTGGTCTAGCCTGCAAGAGAGGGAATGAGAGAGGGAAGAGATATAGAAAAAATGACTTTTGGAACTTCTGATTTTAGTCCACATTTTCTACTCATCTAGACAAGAATATGGACCATTTTGTCCTTGTTTGAGATCCCAGCCAACATCAAAACTGGCAACTGTAGGAGAACTGCTCTGCAGGATGAACCAGGAGGGAAAAGGTGTTTGAACAGAGGCACAGCAAACATTGGCATAGTGCAACTGTCTGTATTGTTTGTTCATTTAATCATTCAAACAGGCCGAACCTGTCAATGGACATGCATGTTGCTGGTTTTTAAACGACAGCCTACAATCTTTCTGAATCAAATTAGACTATTAAACCCCAATTTGATGTTGGTGCATGCATTATTCTATGATGTGGAAAACAGATTTAAATTAAGACTTAGCCATGATCTGATAAATGTAGTTCTGCTTTTTCTCCAATAGATGGCCTTGTTCTCGAGTAGATGAGCAACCGGGACGGAGCAGAGGAGACTTGTCAACTGTCCTCGCCTCCTGTTGAATGTATGTCCCCCCCCCAAAAAAATGAATCTAAAAATGTATCGTTGACGTTGACTTTTTTAATAAAAAATCTTTTCAAGGCAATAATAAGTAAACTCCACTATTTCTGCCTCTAAGTCAAAGATCGGCAATGCGACTCTAAATAGCATTCCCCATCATGACATGGGACATTTTTGTGATGTTTTACCAACATACAGCCTTATGATTATTTATTATTGATTTAAGAACAGCTTAAATCAAAATTAAACTTTAATGGAAGCGTCCCGCATCAGTGGAGCAAGACAAAACGTCTTTTCTCACCTGTGTGAATCTGTGAAGGGCAGTTTAACAGACATGTAGGCTGATAATTTGTATCATGGACCAAATAATACCCTGATAATATATTTATTCTCAATAGTATTGCTTCATTGTGTGCCCAAGGATCGAAACATTTAGGCAATTTTAACTAAACAAATGTAGATTTTTATTTTTATTTTGGTGATTAATGTTCTTAGATGCAGAAGCTTTGCACCGTTTTTATATACAGATGACAATGATGAATATCATTATCACCATCATGAAATTGATGTGCATCTTAAGAACTTGATCGAACTGGTCCCATGGTGTTGCTGTTAAATATTTGCCTTTCCTCGCTTTGAATCTTTGTTCGAAGAAACACAATATGAACATCTGCATTCTTAAGCTTTTGTCATACACAAACAGGTTGAGAGAGAGATGCAGTAGGGCGATTGGACAGTCCGGTGTTGACGTCATGACGTGAGAGCACAAGCGTGTGGGACCCTGCCGCCTCCTCGCCCCCTTTCACCCCCCTCCCAGTCCGGAGAGACACACGTTATCAGGGAGGCAGCCGAAGGGCCAGTCATCTCCTCACATCGTTTCTGCATCTACCACAATCCCCTTTATCCGTCCTGTATGGTGGATATTATTTTCAGCTCTTCTTTCTTGGATGATATGGGGGGGATCATTCCAAAAGTAAGTAGGCTAAACTGCTCGGTGGGGTTTTAAGTGGCAGATTTTATTTTCTTCGCGGTGGCATTATTGGCTACATGATATATTCAGCAGCGCACCGATTACTAAAGTTATTGTCTTAATGACGCAATATTGTGTAGTAGCCTGTAATTTCTTGTAAATTTTTGAGGCGCCTTAGTATAGAAGTTAAACAAGTCAGTGTTTTTGCTTGACGAACACTGGCAAAAGTCTTCATCTGTTACATAACATCAAGCTGCATCAAGACATGTCCAGTCTGCAAAATAGAGGAGTTCACTACAAGACTGAGACATACAGGCTGGATTTTAAAATTGAAAAAGAGAGAAAGGAATACATGCTGCAGTTGTTCGTGATAGTGTGTTTATTTGGCTGCGTTTTCAGTCTGTGGTTACAATGCTGTGCGCTCTTTGCAGAGAAGCCAGGATTCGCGATGTGTGTAGGATGTGGAAGTCAGATCCATGACCAGTACATACTGAGAGTCTCCCGACCTGGAGTGGCATGCAGCCTGCCTGAAGTGTGCAGAGTGCAGCCAGTACCTGGATGAGACCTGCACTTGTTTTCGTCCGGGACGGCAAAACCTATTGCAAAAAGAGATTATGTAAGGTAGGAGTTTGGAAATATTCCAGTACTATAGGCTGACATGGGTTTATCACATCAAAATATAAAGTTAAACATATTTAAATGCAATACTTATTTATAGTGTGTAGAGGCCAAACCAAAATTAAAAAAATGACCAATTTGGACATAAAAGAAAAGGTCAAAAGAGAAGACCTTTGGAAATGTGCAGTTTACAATATTCCAAAGAAACCAAGAAAATACACGCACACCATTTTGTTATACATTACATTAAAAATAAATTTAGCATAATAGAGCATTTTAGAAAACAACTCACAACTCTGAGTTGTCATCCAAAAGTTTTCTTCGTTGTTATTTACAATCCATAGGTTTTAATTCTTCGACAATTTTCTCCAATTTTCCAGGCTGTTTGGAATAAAATGCGCAAAATGCAACCTGGGATTCAGCAGCAGCGATTTGGTGATGAGGGCCCGGGATAACGTTTACCACATCGAGTGTTTTCGGTGCTTTCGGTGTTGTGCAGCAGGCAGCTGCTGCCGGGAGACGAGTTCTCCTGCGGGAAGAGGAGCTGCTGTGCCGGGCGGACCACAGCCTGCTGCTGGAGAGGAGCTCCGCAGGAAAGCCCCATCAGCCCCGGACACATCCACTCCAACAGACCGCTGCACCTGGCAGGTCGGATTATTATTATTATTATTATTATTATTATTATTATTATTATTATTATTATTATTATTATTATTATATGTATTTATTTATTTCTTATACTTAAGCCGGTGTAATTGCTATAGCATCATACAACCGGAAATGTAATCCTGCAGTTGAAAGAAATGTATAAAATAAATCCTCATATAGCCTATTAAACACAAAAAGAAAACGCTTGAGTTTAGAAAAACTAAAAATCAAAAGAAAAATATCAATGTAAGATTGTCAAAGATTAGTATTGTTTGTTGTTCTTTAACATCCAGATAATTTGTTTGGTGGTTGTTGGGCTTGATGTGTGTGTGTGTGTGTGTGTGTGTGTGTGTACGTGCGCGCGCGCGTGTAAAGTGTGTGCTGCGACCTTTCTTTAGGCTATTTCATAATTGATCTTATTAGCGTTAACCTGCTCTGTTGCCATTATCTGAATAATCTGGTATTTGTCTGTGGCTGTATGTGTTTCTATACGTGTAGTGTGTATGCGTGTGTGTGTGTGTGTGTGTGTGTGTGTGTAGAGCTGTCATCCTGAGGGCGTCTGCCAACAGAAAGAGAACAAAGCAAATGTGTGAATAATGATCAAAAACGTCCTGCTTTAAAGCGCTCAGTTCAAAATACCTTACACAGCTCAGTGCAGTGACACACCAGCAGGATTTGTATAGGGATATAGATTTGTAGAAAAATAAGATTAGCCTCCTATTTTAAGGCGATGCGGTTAAAAATGATTAACTATAGGAGAACAGACAACAATGCAAGAAGTGAGTGGTTAAATTGAAAAACGCAACCTTAAAAAAAACAAGTTTTGCCTATCGAAATTCACTCAAACGTCTCTCACATCTTTTATTATGGACCAGAATTTCGTTCTTATGTCCATGGAAGATGTAAATCAAATCTAAGCAGATGTTGTTATTTTTTTGTCATCCACGAACTTCCCAAACATATATTTTTTCCCTCTTTAAAGACTCTAGCTTGATTTTCTTGAATTTTGGGTTATAAACTAAATTGCAGACATTTCTATATCATAAAAATTCATGTCAGGCTGATACATATTTATTGCTTACGGCCATACAATCCAAGGGAGGTAAAGGCAAAAAGAGTTCAGATTGAGATTAATGGGCTGCTAAGTAAATGCGTCGATATATGAAAGGCTTTCTGAGGCCTTTGTGCAGTTTCTGACGGACGGTTTCCTTCTTCCGTCCTCAGCAGACCCGGTCACCGTGCGGCAGCCCCGCATCGGAACCACGTCCACAAGCAGTCGGAGAAGACGACGCGGGTCGGGACGGTGCTGAACGAGAAGCAGCTCCACACGTTGCGGACCTGCTAACGCCAACCCGAGGCCGGACGCGCTGATGAAGGAGCAGCTGGTGGAGATGACGGCCTGAGCCCCAGGGTGATCCGGGTCTGGTTCCAGAACAAGCGCTGCAAAAAGACAAGAAGAAGTCCATCCTGATGAAGCAGCTCCAGCAGCAGCACCACAGTGATAAGACTGTAAGCATCTTCGTAAGTTTGACCACTTGATTACTACTTTTATTATTTTATTTGTTCATGGACATTTACGTGATTGCTTGTTATTTAAAACAATGACCAGTATGTGAAGTCAATTCACCCAGTTTTATTTATTTTTGAGGCTGGCAAAAATCTTTATTAAATGCAGAGTGTAGTGTAAAAAAACTTGCCACATGTAAGCCAGATGAACATAATAAACTTATAGCTTAATTATGTTTTTTTTTTTCTTTTAAATGAAAATATGTTGTTTTTATTATTTGATATGGTTGTAATTATCAGATGCAGGTATGTAATGTTCTGGAATAAAACTCCTATAACATCATAACGTCCCATGTTATAAATCATAAACATTACAGTATGCTACTCCTCTTTTCTTTTTTTTTTTTAACCCTTTTCTGAACTTTTTTACTTTTTATACTTCACTTAGCCTACACTAAGACACACCGCTCCAGTTGGCTCCAGTGCTATCCTGTATTCAAACTTTAGGTCAATGAATAATGAATCAACTGTTTTGGCTTAAGTTGTTTGACCTCAATGATAAAAACATCCTCTGCAAACAGGCTTGGTCTACATCTCAGAAACATCTCTTTACCGTTCAATCTTTGCTCCACACCAACAGAGGACATTTTTTTTGGGGAAAAGTGCTGTCTTAATTATTCCAAATTCAGCATTTATTATAAATGTCACATGAAAACGTAAACGTACTTTTCACTAAGGAAACGTGTTTTGAAAAACATATATGTGGATGTCACGAGGATGCTGTTTTTTTTTTCTTCAGTTCTTTTAAAAATGACAGATGCTTTCTTGCAGGACACAGACAAATGCTTATGCTGTGTTTTCTTTTAAATACTTTGTCAGAATCTGCAGGGCCTCACAGGGACGCCTCTTGTAGCAGGAGTCCTATCCGACATGAGAGTGCTGTGCAGGGAAACCCAGTGGAGGTTCAGACCTACCAGCCTCCATGGAAAGCCCTGAGTGAGTTCGCCCTGCAGAGCGACCTGGACCAGCCAACCTTTCCAACAACTGGTGTGTGTGTGTGTGTTCACGACAGGCTGAGTTGATGTGCACACAGACATGCATGCACTGCAGATCAGAACCTGGCATGCTGGCATAGTCCAACTGCATGCATAGATCTATCTATCTATCTATCTATCTATCTATCTATCTATCTATCTATCTATCTATCTATCTATCTATCTATCTATCAATCATGCATTTTGCATACAAAGACGTTTGCAAAGACATATTTTCACACATGCACACAAACAATAAGAATGTTGCTGCACGTGAATATAGACATGCATCACATGCGCGCGCGCAAACACACCCACACGCACACACACACACACACACACACACACACACACACACACACACACACACACACACACACACACACACACACCAAGCTGAACTATAATGCTTTTTCAACCAAGATTTCAAAATAAAAGCCTGAATATTTCGCATATTCTGACACTTGTTTCTGTCTGTTCAGGTGTCTTTCTCTGAATCGGGCTCTCTCGGAAACTCCTCCGGCAGCGACGTGACTTCTTTGTCCTCTCAGTTACCGGACACCCCCAACAGTATGGTACCCAGCCCGGTGGAGACGTGAAACGGGGCCCCTCAGACCTGTCGGCCCCCCCTCCTGCAAGGACAATTGCAGCATGATCCCGGTCCCCTGCATGTGACCAGCTCATCACATCGCCCAAACTACAGAGGAGAGTGTTTTTTTTTTTATTTCATGACACGGAGGAGATGGAACCAAGAAAGCACCGATTGACTCGAGTTTTTTGTGGAGCTTTCATTGACAAAAACTAAGCAGAACAATTGTTGCATGACTTGATACGGAGAAAGAAGATGTACAGAATACCTCCCGATGGATATACTACAGCAAACCTTCCCTCAAAAACCAATTGGAAACATTCCATGTCGAAACAAATGGACATTCTGCGATTTCATTGTGATCATATTGTGTCTTGTTTCTTCAACATGAGGATTTTTTTGATACATTTATTGCGTTGTCGAGTCCCGTTGACTCTTTGTCTTAAGGTCAGAGCATGATAAACTACAAATTATTCGTGTTGTAAAATATTTTATCTTAAGGGCAGGTTGTTTGAGCTTCTCGAACAAAAAGTAAATTATTGTTATATTATTTATTGTTAGGAAAGCGATTCGTAAAGGGATTATTAACTGATAAAGAATTAAAAAAAAATAAGCTGAATACACAACGTGTCCTGATGACCAATCTTTGTACTTTGTCGCTTTTGGATTTGCAATCCAATATTTATAATAATTTAATTTGTTTGAAAATGCAGCTCTGGAGATAACAACAACTGTCCATCTTGCATTGCAAAAATAAGACGAAACGAACTGACTGCGCATTTTATTTGCCAGTGATCTTAATATGGCGAAAAAGTCAAATTCACTGTCCTGATCCAAAGCGGCAACAGATCATTCCTCCTCATGGCAGCGAGTCATTTCTGATTTGGGAAACATGCAACAAATACAAAGCTTCTATACAGCCTTGGCCGATTTGAGGAATATAAGCTTGAAAAAAAAAAAAGTAATTCCAGTTGCACTGAATATGTTGTTTGTCCCTGTTCAACCTACGTATATCAGGTTACCTGCCTGGTTGAAGCCCGGAGGCTCTGTTGTCTTATCATCCCTCTCCATCTTATGTGTCCCCCTTCGGTTATGGAGCAGGATTCGGCCAGTGGTCATTTACTATCTCGGGGCAAAAACCTGCTATAAATTGTGCTCAGTCCAGTTACTCTGGTTGAGTCACGAGCTGGTCTAGACAGCGGAGGATCGGCGACCTCTTATCTAGTCCTGGCATCACCTGCAAGCGATACACTGACTGAAGCCACAACAAACTAACTAAACACCCCCCTCCACACACACACACACACACACACACACACACACACACACACACACACACACACACACACACACACACACACACACACACACACACACACTCCCTCCCTGTAAAGCCCCTCTCGTATGTGAGGGGCGCAGAGAGCTTTAGCTCGTAAAGGTCTTCTCCTCCTCGGTTTATATATTTTCCTTCAGTGGTGCGTTATTGCGCACGGGTCAGCTGGAGATGACAGCTCAGGCTAAATGAACCAACCTGCTTTACACTGTGCGCAGGGACAAAAACAAAGCTGCCATGTGTGCTCTGAAAATCTGTGGCTAAACTTTTTTTTAGCCTACGTACGTTTTTTTTTTTTTTTTTTTAAGTGAGCACAGGGGTATATTTTATTATACTTCCGTTATTTATTTATTCAACCTGCTTTGAAATTATTCATCATGCCAGGAGTTACTTTTATTTGTCTTGATGCGTTTGTTTAGACAACAGGAAAACATGTCATTAATGGCAAGAAAATAAGTCTTTATATTCAGCCCCAATTCTAAAAAAGAAATAATTGAAACGAATGGAAATGCTGAAAACTTGACTCAATAATACATCAAATAATTGTTTTTATTTTTATATTAAATGTTTTTCGCTGTGAAAAAAAAAATCGTTTTTTTACGGTACAGTGACAGTGTCTTAATCGGAAATTTGACTGAAAGAAGATGAATCATAGATTTTTGTAATTGAGCTATTTCAAATAAAGATAAGTTAACAATGCGAGCAGATTAAGATAACAGAGATAAGTGGAAATAACAATGGCGTTTACAGACAAAATGCAAGCCTATTAACTGTCCTCCAGCAGAAAAATCATTGACAGGAGGGCCATGTATGTTTCAAAACAGCTAATTTCCAGGATACTGCGCATCCCTAAAAGAGCTCACTCGAGATAGGCCACATTTAAATGAAGATCAAATTAAAATGAACTAACATGCCATTCTAATTGTATGAAAAAAAAAAAGAAGATAATCAACTGGTTTTAACCAATCCGTTTTGTGCTACAAACATGTGAGTTTTTTTTTTTTTAAATAAAATACATGTTTTTAAAGCTTTTATTTAGAGATCAAATCTAGCAAGGGTAACAACACCAAGATAACATATAAGGAAAAATAATAAAATTGGAAAAAAATTAACAGGAAACGCTATTAAAATGTCAAAAAATGATACTGAAAAATAATTTAAATGCACAATTACAGTCACCAAAAACAGCACGCGACATTAAACAAAAAAAATTGTAGCACAGCTGAAGTTTTATTCTCCATTTTATTTTTCGTTTTCAGCTCGTATTAGTCGGTGTTGCACATACAGACCAGAGATCATGTCCTCTGACACCCATAAAACTCCACCTCAGTACCTGCAGGCCAGAAGATCTTCTATCTATAAATGGGCGTTTCCCCTCCGTGCGTTAAACAAGAACCAAAATAAACACCGGTGATCCCTGAACACATTTACACAGCTCCGGTATCTACACCACTCACTGGATCACTCTTTCAATGGCCCTAATAGACTTGGTTTAACGGATCACGCTGATCCTTAATGCGCCAAAATTGACTTGCAAAAATACCCTGTTTTGATTTTAATTTATTTCTCGTTTTTGACCGAAACACCGACAATGCCGCTCCCCCCACACACACACAAAACACACACACATCATTTAGGGGATAAACTCGGACTGTGCAACTTAGACGCTGTCAGGAGAATGACACCGTATCATTAATGATTAGAGGAAGGGTCCATTTAAAGGTGTTGATGTAATTCTCTAATTGTGTGGAGGGGGTGGACGTAATTAGATCATCACAGCGTGCTCAGCGCCGCCCACGACCACGAGTCACTACGATCACCGACTGACGGACATGGATCATTTCAGATGTTCTTTTAATCGTGTAGACGAGTTTGTTTTGTTAGTGTTATTATTATTCGTATTGTGTGTGTGTGTGTGTGTGTGTGTGTGTGTGTGGGGAAGCTGCTAAATAAAACTCTAAGAAATAGACATTGGTACATTTCAACGTACTTGCTTTTCACACTTTCTTTTCTTTCAAAAACACGTTTCCCATAATTTGATTGCATATATAACAGGGGTGCATAGCCATATATCCATGCATTTTCAAGGCTTTTCACCAACCAGCCATAATTGTATTTAGAGCTTCATTTAGCAGCAAAAACAATTTCATATTATTTCATTAAAATATTTATATTTGACCATTTTGAACATTACTTTTCATGCCTGAACCAGGCTTTCAACTCAAACCTTCATTCCTGAACCTAACTCTGTGCATTTGGGAAAAAGGCAATGGGTCATTAACAATGGAACTGTGGGCATATATTACTCTCGTTTGCCGATTTATTAGGTACACCTAGCTAAAAGTAATATAACAGTCCGCATTAATCATCCTATTCATAAAGGTTATCATGTTCAGGTTTTGTTGAAACTGTTTAGAGATGCTAATTCAACTTTTTGGCCACTGCACAACAAGTGTAATATTTTGTCACCCATTTTTTTATCAATGAGGTTAGACTAGATATTATAAAACACTTGTCAAAGTAACTCAATGAACTGTGAAGGCAGTCTCAGAGGTCTGACACCAAACTGACAGTTTAACACATTTTACCATGGTTCAAGTAATGAATTGTTGAATAGATAATTGAAAAGTCAATTACCACAATTCAATTTAGCAATCGAGCTGAAAGATAAAAAAAAAAAGGAGAAACAAACCCTCTCCATCAGCTTGTTATGACAACTTGCCGTTCACCCGATTTGCATATGTAATCTTAAAATACAATAAATATCACTGGAAGATTTTTTACATCTTTGTTCTACATACTGTGAAACAGTAAGAGCTATTTTTAATCAATTTTGAATAGATTATTATTATTATTATTATTATTATTATTATTGTTGTTGTTGTTGTTGTTGCTCCTTGGCGTTTTATCTAAAAATGTCAAGTTAGCGGCACACAAAAATCAGATAGTTCTTCCATATGCCCATAGAACTGAATGCAAATAAACATTTTATATTTGAACCTTTAGAAATTGGAAATTTTAGTGCTTACCAACAGGAAGGTTAGTCCATATTATTGTTGTGTGCAAAAGCAAAAGGTGTTGTGCATTGAATTCAAATTAATTTGAAATTATACAAAACAATAAACAAGAGCAATATGTTTTTTATTGATTTATTGTCTCCCTGACAATTTGTCTGCAACACCTTCTAAACCCTCTTGTTGCATCCAAAAAATTATCCTTAGACTATTAAATTAGCGTTGCAACCAAACACTGAAATTAAGTGAGCATGTATTCCTCTCGGAGGCTCTGTGAAAGTTTTGACACTCTTCTTCCAGTGGGGGTCACCAGCAGAGGAACTGCTGGGACGAACATCAAGTCAAAACCCCCAGGGAAGCATTCTGACAAACTGACTCAATGCAGGGACTCAACTGGGAGCTTTTTTTTCTGCAAGAGTGAAAAAAGGAGGAGGGGGTGGGGAGGGGTGGGGGTGGGAAGAGAGAGAGAGAAAGTGTCACACTTTGGAGACTGTGTGGAGACAAAGCAATAACTGGACTGAGGGGTTTCAATAATTATTGTTAAAATTAAATCACACAATATGACATGGATATGAAAAATAAAAGCTGTCTGTGGGATTTAGCTGATGCTCCACCTATGTAAATACATAAGAAATGAGTAAATACTGTATGTGACTCACTATAAAACAGGATGTACCCAAATGAACAACTTTTGTATCTATATATGCATCTTCATCTCATATAATTCACACAATACAACCAAACAGAGCTTTTTACTCCCGTGTCAACATCATTAATTGTGTGCTCTGTGTTTGCAGTTTCGCCACCTCTTGTCAGATGTTTTTTAATAAGGAATTTAAGGACCAATTTATCTTAGATGGGTAATGGCCAATTTAACATCAGGTGACAAGAATTTAATCTTCTCTTCTCTTAGGTTATACTGATAATCAAAAGGGCAGCGTCAGCATCTATGTGCAGTACTGGGTCACTTGTGTTCTATCGATCCTGGGGAATAATGCTGCTTTTGCCAAATCTGACACTATGAGTAAATATCCATATTTTCCTTTAAACTTTTAAAAGCACTGGGGGCAACAGGGGTGAGGAGGGTATTTAAAAAGCTGCAAAAAAAAAACAATATTGATTTTTCTTTATGTATTGTTTGACATATTTTGACCATCATCTTTTATATTTTTAAAGCCACAGTTTTGTCTAGATGTGTAAATAAAAGAAGGAATGTTGCATAGCTGTGCCTAGGCCTGGTCCACATGAACACATTTTGAAAATAGCGTTTTTCCTCCTTTGTTCTCAAAAACAAACCCATCCACATGAGCACTGTTTAAAAATCTCTCCCCAAATGAAAGAACAAAAACACAACTGAAGTGCTGTCAAGAGCATATAACTCTAAAAGGCCCGACACCAACCCGATAATCGGCCGTCTCCGGACAGTCCTGGCAAAGGTTGGGTATTTCGAGGTCTATTCAGTGTGTTCCGTGCTGTCTGCAAATCCGACAGAGGGCCGTCGGTGTTCATTTTGGCGACCTCGGAGGGGAGGGCAGTCAGACTCAATGACCAATCTGATTGGTGGAGTGCTTCGATGTGTGTTCAGAGGCACTTTTGGACCTGCTGCGAGTCGGTCGTTGGGTTGAATAATGGGCCTTAACTCTTATCCATGTTGGCCAAGCAAAGAAGAGGAAAAGATGTTGGCCAATCAGAAACCTGAAAAAAGCTGTACCGGAAAGACTACCTGGCTGCAATGGCACATCAAGAATGGAGGAGAATCATACAGTATGTATGGACGGATGGCGAAGTGGGTAATTCCTGTCACTCAAATATAAAGTTAGAAACTCTGGAAAACATGTAAGAAGTCCCTGTTGGCAAGATTAGAACCAGCACTATTTGGCCACGTCCGTTGTTACACAATTATGCGCCTCATTTGCAAAACTACCAAAAGAATAACTCTGACGTCACAAAACCTGCATTAACACTGAAAACAGAGTTTCTGAACACTTTCATCCTGGAAATAGTTTTACAAAGGTTCGTTTTTCAGTGACCTAAAACGCAGTTTAAAAAATATCAGCGCGGCATGTGGACTAGGCCTTATCCTGCTGTACTTTTGAACCTACAGGAGGAAGTTGCAACAGAAGCAGCTTGCCTGCTGCTGTATTTTCCCACAAAAAGCTGAGTGCGTATCAAAGTATCTGCGTGTTCTCATTTATTGCACACAAGGTTTCTGGGCATGTGTGTGTGTGGCGATGTGTGTGTGTGTGTGTGTGTGTGTGGAGGGATGATGAGCAGACCTCAGGCTTACCTGGAACACACACAGGAAGCAACAATCAGCCTCCCTGGTCCTGCTGCTGAGACAGTGTCAGGCTCCGTCGTCGCGCCCCCACCCACGCGCGCCGATCTGCTGCAAAACAACGGCAACGGCCATTGGGAGGAGAGAAAGGTTGGAGCCGCCCCACTCAACAATGACTGGCTATAAAAACAATGAGGGTTCGCCTGTGCTTTGACAAGACCAAACTGTCATTAACCGAACAAGGGAAGACAAACACGTGTCACTGGAAAGAAAACAATGAGGCAGCGGTGTGGGTCATTTAAGATGAGAAACAGCATCAAAAGGTTTCAGGGAGACACTCTGGCGTTCGTCAGGTTCATATCAGTGTCGATTCAGGTTTCAAGAATGTTGTCAGGAAGTCTTTGTGTTTCGAATTTTGTGCTACAGTTCAATTCACCTCCTGACTCACGAGTTAGGATGGAACAGGGACTAACTTTGTTATAGCACCTGAGCAGAAACTGAAATATGAATGCCATTGATTTACTGTTCCTGTCAGATGAAAACCCTGTGAGTCAAAAAGTCAAATTTTCACACGATCAGGAAAATGACTTCAGTTTATATTGATAAGCTTTTCATTCTTCATCATTCTCAAACATACAGTGCCATACATTGTTATATATATTAACTTAAAGGAAGGGTATTGTCCATAGTGCATTATACATCTGTTTTTGTCTGTTAGATGTAGAAATTTTTAATGTGCAGCATATTCGTAAACATCCAGGTTAACTTTCAATTAGGTTGAAAAATAAAAGCAAATCCTTTCCAACAAGACTAATAGTACATTGTGTCCATTTTTGGCAACAGTCTGGAACCACACACATGCTGTGACCAGTTCGAAATGGTCCACAACACTAAGGACACACAAAGAAGCATTTAAAGGTCCTGAGTCAGTGAGAGATAAAAGACAGTCAAATGAAAAAAAGGAAGGGAGGGCTCTGGTCTCAACTGCTTGATAACCCGTCCCAAAGGCGTTTCTGCCACTTTAGAAATGAAGCAACCCTCTAATAGAGCCTCCGAGGGGCTGACATCTTGCTCCAATTCACCAGTCCCGTCCATCACACCATTATTCACGATGGGCCCAGCAGAATTAAATCCAATCCTCCTCTGGCTAGTTTGATTAAGGAGGGCAGCTGCACACACAAAGAAGGGCTCCTGACCATTGTTGCCTCTGCCAGGAGTCCCAGAGACTGGAGCAGGTTTCTGGTCCCAGGCAGCACCCAGACAAGCCCTGGTCACTGTTGAAGTGTCACAATAATCTAGTGTGGACGCCTCAGTGTTGAATGTTTTGAAGTAATTTTATGGTTTCTGCAGTGTTTGTCCAGAAGGCATGGGGTTTATACACAGCAATGGTCAGGAACAAACTTGCAGAATATGACTCATAATTGAGTGGCCGCGTTACCAAATGAAATGAGAGGTTGTCTGCACTCACACAAAATATTTTTTTACACATTTTGCAGATGTCCATGTGAACTAAAAAGTAGGTTATATATATACAGAACCAAAAAAAAAGGGAACACTAATGATTCTTTGACCTTAAAAAAATACATATGTTATCATTTAGTGCCACTACAACCTCGGTTATTTCAGGAAGATGTACTAGCACTTTTCAACCTCCTTGAACCAAATATTTTGATTTGGTTTTCGACTTCTTATCTATTTGAGGCTACTGCTGCCCCACCAGTCACTGGTCAGGTGTGTCTGGAAAAAAGGCAGCATCCCAGGTAACAGACCCGGAGGCAGAGCCTAAACCAAATTAAAACCAGAAGACCAGGGTGAGCCTCCTCGGCCACTGTGACATAAAATTACAGGGATTTACAAGATTTTTTAAAACACTTTTAACAATACCCCTTTTAATGTGCTCTCTGTTTAATAATGCACTTTAGGTTTTAAGAGCATGATAAACAAACCAATAATTCACTTTTTTATCATCTGAGGGTGAAGCCGTTCAGGACGGCCCCAGCAGCCGTTCAAAGGGGCCTCGAATGGATCAAATGAAGGGCTATGCATAAGATATTTTGGACAACATTTGAGATCTTACTGGTGATCTCTTTGCTCTCTAGAGGATAAAAGTACACTGAGGTTCATCTTCCCAAGCACTTGGCAACATTTAAAGGGACACTGATACTGAAAGAATAAACACAAGATTTTGTAACAGAAGTTATTGGCCCATGTTAAGGGATGATGCCGAAGATTCTTGGGTCATGGATGACACAGTGGTTATCCAACAGGATAGGAAAGGATGCACAATTTTTATAAAGGAAGAACATTTTTTAATGTTAACATGTGAGATATATATACTGTATACATGTAATGGCAAAAGCAAAGAAATAGAAAAACAACACTGCTTAAAGTGAAAGAGTGGGGAGTTTTCTTGGCTTACGATATGCCACATGCCTCCATTGCTCTTTTTGAGCAGCCGTTTGCGTGTGTCGGTAAAGTCTGTCAGGGTGAGATCTGGGAAAGCTCACAGTAGCATTTGGCCAATTTTCAGTGTGTGAAGCTTCACAGGAAAAGTCAATGATTCTCCTGGCTGCCAAAATATATAAAGAAGACTCACCAATAGAAGGGTTTAATAAATCTTGAAACAATGAAATTCAAAAGATTATTACTCTTTCAGTTGGTAATAAATGTTACATTGTGGGAAAAAAAGACAAACATGTCACAAATGTCTTCCTATAGCTGCTGAAGGGCACTATTGTCACAAATGTAAGAGTTCTGAGGAAGCAGTGTGGGAAGACAACTGACGTCTGTGTTAGAGCGAGGACCTGGAACTGAACATACACACACACACACACACACATACTTTGCTCCGACCCACTACCAGCCACCACAAATCACTAGACCATCTCATATAATAATCCTCCACCAGCCAGTGCCACAGCATTAAACATCAAACAATTGTCCTTCGTCAAGTGCTCGCTGCAGAAAAAGACATAAAGCAAAAGCAGATAGCTGGGCAGGGCCATGGGGTTGGAGCTGGAGGCCAGTGGCAGGCTCTGTGTTGCTCAAGAAACGGGACGATAATGTCTTGGCTGCTCTCAGCCTGTCAGCCTGCATTAAACTGCTTCTTGCAACTTTTGTGAAAGAGATTTCAGGGATAACAGAGGGCACTGAAGAGCCACTCAATAAGACAAATGGCCATCTTTGGTTTCTCTATGTCCGTTTTCCTCCTCATCTTATTTCACCATATGTTTATTGGAGTTGGATCAAGTAAACCCATGCAGTTGTTTAGAGAATTTTCGGCTCACTCCATTTGAAGTAGATAAATGATAAAGCAACCATACAATGATGAGGTGAAGCTCCCAGGATGGATACTTTTCAGTTTTTTTAATAATACTTGTAGTGTAGCTGTGGGGATGGCAATGTCAGTCAATCCATACTTTACCCCTGATATCTAAACTAAACTACTGGATAGATTGTTGTGTTGGTACAGATATCCATGGTAGAAGAAGAAAGATACATTCAATGGCGTTGGTGTTCTTTGGACTTTTAATCTAAAAACACCATGAGGCCCGACACTTGTGATTTTGAGTGAAATGTCTGACAACATTCAGTTTGATTCTTCTTCACGTTTGTTTGTTTGTTGTGTCCACCTCAGGATGAATTGTAATAACTTTTGTGATCCCTTAACTTTTCATCCAGCACCATCACCAGATCAAAATTAATTAACTCTCCAATTCTTTGTTTTATGAGTAAAATACTTGCAAAACTAATTCAAAATCCCATCACCCTCAGTTGTACATTGTGTTTAGTGCTAATTAGCAAATGCTAACATGCAAACACACTAAACTAAGATGGCTACCACAATACAATTTTTATATATGTCAAATATATGATGATGATTAGTACTGAAAATTGAATAAAAATAAATATCTAACAAATTACAACATTATTTATTATGTTTTCAA